>NC_143013.1:218863516-219033516 GCF_055824585.1 Amblyomma mixtum | reverse complement strand
CCTCGGAAATTACAGGATCAAAGCAAGAGGATTGGAGGAAGTGTGGCATGCTGTAATAGTGACATGATACACAGCACATAGATGCCGGATAGAATTCAGCACTCAGCACCTCACTTAACCTTACACAGTTTAAAGGTGCACTGAAGAGGAATCTGAACTCGTCTTTTTGCCGCGGGAACTCGATCTACACGTTCTGAGCAATTAAATCGAATTAACATTCGGCTCCCGCCTTTTTTTTTTAATTCTCCCTCGTAAGGTGGGCGGAGTCGACCAACACGCGCGTGGAGTGCCTTGCAGCCAGCTCCTTGGAGGCTTTGCTTTCGCTTTATTTTGTTTTTTAGGTTTCCGTGAATAAATAGTTTCATTCGCAGATAATATAGCCGCAAAATAAGCCCGAAGAAATAAAAATACGCGCGGGCTATTTGCTTCTACGGACTACTACGTATTACTCCGCCGATGGCAGAGCGGCAAACTGCCGCGGGACTGGCTGAAAGGCACTCCACGCGTTGGTCGACTCCGCCCACCGTACGAGGGAGAATTAAAAAAAAAAAGGCAGGAGCCGGACGTTAATTCGATTTAATTAGGAAAATCAGCCACACAGGGCAATAAATCAAAGTTTCTAAGAATGCTCGGAACGTGCAGATTGAGTTCCCGCGGCAAAAAGACGAGTTCAGATTCCTCTTCAGTGCACCTGTAAGCAATTGATCCATGTGATCGAAAGTGTTTAATATGCTGTAAGAATAATCAAAATCAATGCTCAAGTTTGTAGTTTCTGACAGCTTAACGTCCCAATAAGACTCAGGCTATGAGGGACGCCGTAGTGAAGGGCTCTGGAAATTTCGACCACCTGGGGTTCTTCAACGTGCACTGACATCGCATAGTACACGGGCTTCTAGAATTTCGCCTCCATCGAAATTCGACTGCCACGGCCGGGATCGAAACAGTGTCTTTCAGGTCAGCAGCCGAGCGCCACATCCAATGAGCCACCGTGGCGGCTCAATGCTCAAGAAGTAGCACTTTGCTCTCCATACCTTGGAAACAAGCACAAGTGCCTTGCCAGGTTAGGTGACCTCACTGTCAACAAGGCGCTGATCGAGCACACTTTCAACGGCGTCAATGTGGAAGGTGGCCAGAAACCTCTGTTTCAAACTACTATACTTAAGAAAAAAAAAAAAAGGAAACACAGAAAAACAGAATTCAAGCAATGTTCCGAGAATTAAAAAGTGGAGCACGTACAGCGTGCAAGGTCCATCTTTGTTTCACTGCCGTAAGTGACAACTTCTTGGACCAGGATGAACATAAAAAAGTCCAGAGTGGTTCGACTAACTCAAGTCGCAACTTTCGCCATGGCACCGCTTGGTACAATTCAAAAACTTTCCTCACGAGTATGCTGCTTGCCAGGTTTTCTACTAATACTCCAACATTTTATAACCACGCTACAGATCACTCACAGAATTTTTGAATAAGCAGTTCAATATATCGCCGTATTTACTAGATCTACTAACTTTTGAAATCAAGAAGAGCATAAAGGCTGTGGAAATGACTGCTTTTTCTGCTGTAAGGAAACAATTAACTGGAAAAGCCACGCAAGGTGGAAGAACAAAATTATACCAATATAAAACCTTCCACGATGAAAAATTTCCGAATTCATGACTTGAAATGCAGTGCCAGGTTTAGCATTATATTTTCGTATAATATTCTAATGAGCCATGCACAAGCTCAAAATAAAAATAACCCAGTCAGGTTAAAATAATAAGTGCCAGGCAACAGTAACTGAGTGGAGCATTGACTCTTCCATAATAATGATAATCAGAGTAAAGCAGTGAAATAAAAATGGTATCATAACTTATGTGCAATGCACCTAGAAATAAAATGAACACAAAAGCTCAAAATTATCGAAATGCTTTATTTACTCTCTGAATTCTTTCTTCTTTTTCAACTTTGCACTGGAGAACTTGCCCCCTAGTCCTGCATTGCCCAGCTATTTCCAGGATGTTAAAACTTACTCTAATTTCCGAGACCTCATGCACCCAAAGAGTGCCAGATGGTAGCCCACGTTTCATTGTCTCACAAATACCACCGCACGCTTTCTAAGAATCAACGAAGAATGGAGCCCTCAGCTTGGATTGGCACCACAGGCTTCTTATAAGAAGTGACAGTCTAGAATTTCTGATAGCCGCATTAACTAAAAATAAAGCTTCCATTTTGCTCAAGGGACCTCCGCTGGCTTTCCAATCTGAATTCATAGCACAGAACTTACAAGAGGCTAAACATGCTAAAACCAATACTGCAGCTCAAAAAAGGGTCTTTTCTGCCCCAGACATTCTTGCTTCCTGAAAGAAAGAAAAAGAGCTCACAAGTAGCTTGCTTAACTCGCTGTGGCTACGACCTGAAAGCAATCACGTAGAGTTCTACATACTGGTGAACAAGTACTGACGACAAGTGATAAGGATGTGCTGCCAATGCTTAGCATGCCTTTTTTCTTGACACAATGTGCTTCTAAAAGTTCTGTGTCATCTTGTCTTTGCTCTCGCCTGGAGTCCTTATCTCAAAGAACAATGGCTCACACATGCAGGGGATGCACTAGTAACGCATTTGAGACCTAAATGTCCATACTTTGAGTTTCCACAATAAAAAGCATTGCAGCCTGCCTGGATGCTGTTTGTGAATGGTGCAGTGTGCAGCAAACAAAAGGTGAACCTCACCAGTGCCTGGTTAGTAGTGCAGTAGCACTGTGCGATACTAATAGTAAAAAAAAAAAAGAGCGAAGCGGCATGACTTCATTACCAAATCCCTTCACATGTTACAGCATTTCAAGCTTGAGAGAGCCAAGAGAACACCTAGAAAAGAAAACAAAAAACAGTTCTGTTTGGAATGTGCACTCCTTAGACAAGTGTACAGGACCAAAATGCATTTGCAAGTAAATGTACGAAGAGGTGACTACTTCCTTCTGTTGACACTTATTAGTGCTAAAGAAAGCATGCAAGTATAATGAGCATGAATCAGCATATCTTCGCTCAAATGGCAGAGGCGGACCCTACTTCTGAAAACGCAGGTCAGTTTCTTTCAGGCAAGCATAGCTACACTTGGGTGGAAAGCAGATTCTCCTGTTACAGGCATGCGGAGCCCCAAAACTAAACTTTACAGTGACACACACACACACAAAAAAAACGAGTACCGTATTTTCCGGTGTATAAGACGCGGGTTTTTTTCAAAAATCTTGCTGGTGCGTCCTATACAAGGGTGCGTCTTATATGCGAATTTTTCGGTTTTTTTTGCGAGTTCAGAAATTACTCACGTTCATGTTCAAGCTTTTTTCACCGAAAAAATATTACTACCAATAACGCGGTTGTAACATGGTTAATACTTCAATACGGGGACCGCCGTGCGCAACTTTTTTAGGTGAACTTTATCATGAAACGGCGAGGTTGACCACTTCCGGGATCTTAAACACGCGGCCGTTTCGGAGAGCCCAAGCAAAGGTAATGTGAAATGCCAAAAGATGGCGACAGTCACGCTTCTCGCCATTGTCAAGACAAGCCAAAAGCCGATGTTTTTTTTTTAGTCGCCCTTTGCAAGTATGTAGTACAAAGAGAATGCTTCAGCCGCGTTGCCTTTTCGATAGCGCATCCGAAGATGAAGACTTTGAAGGTTTTATGTAAATATAAATTGTTGTGGACATAAAGAGTTTTTTCGCTTTTTTTCCTTTTGTGCTAAAACGTGGGCGGGTATGGCGTGAGTGTTGCCTTTTTCGATCACTTAGCGTTGCTTAAGAACTTCTCCCACGTACGGTGCATTTTGCGATGGTCGCATAAGCATGCTTAATTAAGCCTCACTAGCCTAACTGGGTAAATTGGGGTGCGTCTTATAAACGGGTGCGTCTTATATACCAATTTTTTCAATGACAGCCTGCATATATGGCGGGTGCGTCTTATACAAGGGTGCGTCTTGTACACCGGAAAATACGGTACATACAAGTACCACGGCTGCCAGAGACTTGAGACAGTGTACAGCTGTTGATGCAAAAGTATTTTGTCCTTGCACAATAATCTACCCTTCCTTTCACAGCTCAAGCTCCAATAAACTAATGGGATACCTGCAAGGATTGTTTAGATTCTCAGTACCCCTCTCATAAAACCGTGATGGGATACCTCTTTGTTACATAGTGCGCCCAGGCAGTGTGTAGCCAGAAAATAAAAAGAAAGAAAGAAAGCCTCAATGTTGAACGAAGGGACAAAAGCATTTTCAGACTGCTTATTTATTTATTTGCCTACTTTAGTGCCCACAAATAGCATTCCTGCACGGGGTGTGGTACACCATTGTACATTCAATCACGTCACAACATTTGAGGTATGCACGATGTGCAGGAGAAATAAGTAGTCTTATTCATGCATATTATAACTGTTAAAGGTGAAAATGTCCACAATTGCATTTTTAAACTATGTAGATGTATTGAAAATGTGTACAGAGACAACTGCGGTTGTCAGCATGAAACCCCCGATGGCTTCTCACATTTTGCTGATTTCTTGCAGGTGCTGATCCGGAGGCATTGTTGCTAGCTGTCTGCATCCCAAGGCTTATGTGCGCTAAATGCAAGCATTTGCGGTAATTTACACTGGCACATCTGTACTTTTAGCTCAGCGCATGCAAACGGACATGCAACAATAACTTTAGCTCAGTGGCACCATCTGATTTTTAGAACAAGAACCATTTCTGTCAATAAACCTCACTATTCTTATTTTTGTTCTTACATTTTAATATATCGACACGGTGTGCAAAAAGTCTGAGCAAAAAAAAAAGCCGAAAGAAAGGGGGGGGGGGGGGGGTAGCACTGAGAAAATTTCGACACCGAACCCCCCCCCTCTGGTTGCGCCCCTACTGCCAAGTATAGAACTTTCCAATAAGGGCTCCCTGGGTCGCACCATATTGTCCGCGCACCTGACGCCAGCACAGTGGAAGTGACAGCGGAATCAGTTTGCTGCAGCCTAGAATGGCGTGTTTCAGCATCTCCGTCATCTAATGGAAAGGTCAATATGCACCCCACAAACGTAAATGCAGTCTATTTGGAACATCTGCATGTTTTGCTTGAAGATAGCGGTTGATGAAAATGGCTGATAGTGATGTAAACTCAGTGTGCCATCATGAAAGATGCAATAATGCTATTCTTTCTATGGCTGCATGACTGCACAATGCATTCCAAGAGATAGATACCCTTGAGCAGGAATATGAATAAGGAAGATTCCAACCAAGTGAATAACACTTTCTGGATATAATGCAGGAATGCCTTCAACACCTGCCACTGAGGACAATTGATATTTTTCTTTTGTAAGCAAAACCCGATAGCTCGGTATTTCTTAGCCTTGTTGTTGCTTGTCCGGCACCAAAGGATGCATTTATTGCTAAGAGAGTTGTATTCAAAGCTGGAAAAGTTTTTCCCAGTGATCTGATTAAAACTCTGGACTCTCCGGAGGTGTAATACCCGAAAAGTGAAGTGGACTGACTTCAACGCGGACTCCATGATTGCTGGCAGCGAGTGGTACGGCCTAGCAGCTGCCGGAATCAAAGCTACCGGCGGCCAGAAGTTGAAGGCATCTATCAGCCGAACTCAACTCCAGCCTGCACTTCAGCGACATCATCCCCACAAAGCGTGCAACGTTTTTGAGGGCTGAGGTGGCTGGACTAGCTGGACACTAAGAATATCCAAGCGCTGACGAGCCGGCAGTGTTGGCAACAAGCTACCATCACGACTGATCAGTGGAGACTGGTATGTAAGGACATAATTAAATTCTGTAATAATAGTCCTCGTAACACTGGTTATGCAGGCCAGCGTCTTGGTGAGCTGACAAAGTCAAGAACTTTGTCCGAGGAGCACCTAGAGGGGCACTTGGAGTTCCTCTACTGCCCCACACTTGTAAATCGAGGCATGTGAAAAACGGAACCATGGGGGCACACAAAGCGCATAGCTGTGAAGCACCAAACATACTGAAACTCAGCTGGCTGCCTGTGGCGCCGCCAAGTATAGGTTTTCTTGGGCTTCCAACATACAGATCGTTTTCTTTTTCATCTGTCTCGTGTGATAAAAGTGGATGGAATAAATGGTTTTGTTGCGCTCATCAACGCGTCGTCTCTCCTGAACACAACCAGCAAACCTCGAACAACCTCGTGGGAGCCCAAAGCCTGATTCATCCTAAAGGCCTCCCCTAGGATTAGTCGGGGGAGATATTCCACAAGAGGGTCTTGTGGCCAGGTCAGCCTTCAACTCAGTACCACTGTGACAAGCCGGCCAGTCTACAATGGTCTCCCGCGGATAGACCAGCCTGCAAATCGGCGGTACCAGGCACCACACGTTAGCAACTCATCGAACCAGCAGCAGCGGTGAAAGCTGTTGTGTGATGATGACCCCGAATCGCAGGAAACCTTAAGTTTAATGCTGCTTGCTGGCCGACCACGTGATTCAGCAATTCCCCGGCACTGTGTTGACCGTCAAGACAGTGGCGGCAGTGATTGGTGGCCTGCTCCAGGGTCGAAGAGAAACAATGGAGAGGGATTCCAGGCTCCGCCACAGGGCGTGGGCATCTTATTGATTGATGTGCTGTTTTAGTTGCTTATTAAATTGTGCGTTTTGGGAACTGGGAGACCATGCAATAAACGAAGTCAAATCTTCCTAGTCCCCAAATCCCAGCTTTTCTAGCAGACCGCCGGACCCTCTCGCAAGCATGGCAGGTGAGGGCTAAGAACTTCACCGAAGTCGAGTGGCTCAACAGACTGTCACACCTCTGAGTCGAGCACGGCGGGTGAGAGCCAGGAAGTGACCATAAGTCTACCTGGTTTCAAAACTTATATACTTCAATATCCAAATGTGTAAACTACCTGCAATTTAGTTGTAACTCTTTTCTACCTTGCCAGGGCTTTGTTTTCAGCAAGAGTGGTATTTCCGTGGTGCTTACTTCTGGTTGGGCATATCACAAGCTACTTTTCAGGCACAGATGTATCCAACGCAAATAGACGTAGCATGGTAGGGTACAATTTAAAAAAAAAAAACTCCTACCATTTCAGTTATACTGAAGAACACGTGAATAAAAGTGTCCCGCTCAGTGTTCTTCCTTGCTGGGCAGCCCTCCAACAGCTGAAGACACGCCAGTCGTTCAATGCTCTATATGCCTCAACAAACCTCCTGAACTCGCAAAACCCCTTGACATTTCATTTATCTTGTCACAAGACTTGAGCAGTAGAGCTGGACTAGACCAACTGGTCAGTGAATTTGCATTACGATACGAGACCATTTTTGCAAAGCAATGTTTTTGAATAAAATTTTTCAAATTCTGTTCTGTCAAAACGCCAATTCATTCCTTAATGAACTAAAACAAAAATTATGTTTATAGTTAATTGTTACAAAGATCCAGCCTAAGCTGTAACCCCCCAACGCATCTTGCGAAAGCGAAACTAAAAGTATTGCAGCGAAATAAAAACCAAACTTTTATATTATTACTTCTTGTCATTTTTCATTCAGACTTATAATAAGTATTTTTTATTGTCTATTTTTTGTTTGTATTTAATGACTAAATGCTCATTAAAGCGATGCAAGATGTTTGGAAAACATTGGGCGGTCGTGTCAGGATACCAACAGCTTGTTAGTACCATGACATGTGTCATGGTAGTAACTACGTTAAGACGCTTTGATGAACACTAGGATCAGATCTGGTCCACCCACAGAGAAAGCTTCGATGATAGGTGACCAACAGCATGCCTGGAAATATTCATTTCAGTATACTGATGCCACAAAAAAAAAAGAAGTGAGCTGCCACATGAGAAAAATCAAGAAAACAGAAGACTTGGAAAGAGACAAGATAAAACATTGTGGATTTAAACTGTTCTGGATTAACAGCAGTTGCAGTTATTCCTAACCTTCCTTCTTGTTTTTCTCTAAACTCAATTTTTTGCCATTCGTTCTCACTTAAAAAACCTTAACATTATCCCTGTAGAACTTTTATCCAAACGCTGAACACTTATTTCTTAAAGGTGCCCTGCGACGTTGAATAAGCATGAGGTCCTTATTCTTTGTATGCAAAGTAAGCAACATTGTGAGTCCTGAACGTGCAACGAAATCGCTGAAATAATATTTAATATCTTAATCTTCGCCAGAAATGCTTGTTTCGAGCAGATGGTGTCGCAACGCGGCGGCCATTTGTGGCAGCGGAAATGAGGTGGCATCCAGATTGGGCACCGCCTTTCTCATTGGTTGGGCGTCCAGTTTGCATATTGTTCCTTTATATTCGCGAAATGGATCCAAAATATTAAGTCTCTGAGTACTGAAAGCTTTTCGCATGCCACAAAAACTGCCACCAAGACGGCAGTGAAAAAAAAAAGAAGAAAAAAGCCAGTCGACACACCTTGCCCAAAATTGTAATCGGAAAGCCCGGACAGGAGACGGGAGGCGAGTTTGGGGGGAGGGTGGGGGGGGGTATTGCCGACGGACTAAAAAAGAAACACCGGGGAGCTTGTGCGCTAGGTGCGGTTCTGACTGGTAGCGCCCAATCTCGGTACTGGGTGAGTGAAATGGGCGAGTGAAATGCGTTTTCGACTGAGCTTCTCATTTTTGAATTTTCAAAGTGTAATAGCTTTCGTTTGCATGCTCCCATTTCAATAATTCTTTTTGCCCTGCTCTCTGGAACACATGATGAATCTATTTAATGATATTAACCGGTACTGAGGAAATCATCACAGTGCCACTTCAAGGTATCTAAGCTATACAATGAACTGCAATAAATAAAATCATGCAATTAGCTTCTTCACTGTTGCATTTCTTCTCAAAAGATCCCTATATGAAATCGATGCTTTTGGTCATTCATAATGGCAATCGACGAAATCTTAATTATGTGGGTTCACTGCACAGATCCTGTCTTTATGTGCCGCTGCGGGGCTTCAGTAGTCATGCTTGGCCACTGACCCGAAAGATGCAGGTTCAATCCCAGATGTGGCGGTCGTAATTCGATGGAGGCAAAATTCTTGAGGTCCCTCTACTGTGTGATGCTAGTGCATGCTAAAGAACCCCAGATAGTTGAAATTATCCGGAGCCCTCCACTGTGGTATCCCTCATAGCTTGAGTCGCTTTGGGACATTAAACAAACAAACAGATCCTGCCTTTATGTGTCTAACCCTTTCAGGCGCTTTGTACACAATTGCATAAACGGCAAATTTACAGCTTTTTCTGAGATACTGGAGCACTTGAAAGTGATTTCATTACTTTAGTCAAATTGAGCACCCTTCTTGTAGCAAATAAGTTGCTTTTTTGTACCATGTACCGAATGCAGTAAGTAATATTTCACATAAGAGTGAGCTAGGTGGCACTTCGTCCGCCGTTTTTGTGCAGACAGATTTTGCCGCGAGTGAAAGCACGATTGTTTTTGTTCAATTTAGAGCATAATGTGAGTCTTCGAAACACAGTGATTCCATGATCCCTAGGGTGTTTACCTGACACACGAGAACGTTTCGATGTTACTATTTCTGACAAATCCGACACTTTGTATGGAATTCTCCAGATCGTTGTAAAAACTTACCTGCTGGTCTTTCACGTTCGAAAACTTACAAACTCCCTTTCTATTTATGCGGACGACATAACAGTGTGGACGACAAAAGGATCGACGGGAAACAAGCAAGACATACTGCGAAGAGCGGTGGATGAGATCAGTCAATTTGCTTTATTTAGCGGGATGCAGTGCTCCCCAGAAAAATCAGAATTTATTAGACTTCACAAAAACAAAGAGGACACGGGAACGATAGAATTAGAGATAGACGGACAACCAGTAAGAAGGACAACTAAGCTTCCATCTTGGGAATGTGGCTGCAGGAGAAAGGCGAACGGGACCATACCATCCAGCTCATGGAACACTCAACAAAACAGTATGCAGGAAGCTAAGCCGGATTACGAACAAGTGAAAAGGGGTGAAGGAGCGAGATGCGTTATGGATCACTTCTGCGCTCATCATACCGAGGATGACGTACACGCTTCCGTACCTACAACCTAACAAAAGGGAAAAGAACAAAAGGGAAACATGCATCAGAAAGGTGTATAAGCAAGCCTTAGGCGTCATGACCTGCGCCTCGACAGAGAAACTGATGAGCATGGGGGTGTACGGCACCTATGAGGACCGCAGCGAAACCATGCTCAGATTTCAACTGGAAAGACTCAAAAGAACGGCCGCTGGCCGCGCACCACTGGTAAAGCTAGGATACCTGGCAGAAGACAAGGGCGAAGACAAGACAGACATTGACAGCCAAATTAGGAGCACTTTCTTGGTTAAACCAGTGCCCAGAAACATGGACCCGAAGAACCACGAAGGAAGACGGGTGGCCGTGAGATCATTGGAGTTGGACAGGTTCCTAAAGAAGAAACAGATGGTTTTGTATGTTGACGGGTCCAAGTACAGAACGGAGGAAAACCCTAGGGCGGTAGCAGTAGTGAACGCCAAAGGGAAGATAATTACTGGTGCATCAGTGCACACAAAGACAACACAAGCAGCGGAAGAGATCGCCATAGCTCTAGTCCTGACTGAAGCCAATCGGCAGGGACTGAGTTACTGGATAGCAACGGATTCTCAAGCTGCAGCGAGGGCATACAGAGATGGAAGGATAGGCCGAAAAGCCGAGAGGATCCTCTTCGAACAAAAACAACACAGACATGGATCAAACAACACAAACATTCAACACACCATCATTTGGGTCCCTGACACTAAGGATGAGGGAAATCTCATGGTAGACACCGTCGTCCGAGGGTTCACGAACCGAGGGCGGGTTTGCCGGTCGCACCCTTCAGCAAGCCAGAATCTTACGGGGAGGCAATGAAGGCGTTGTCGGGAGCGTGCAAGAAGTACTCGGCTCCGGCGGATATCCTCAACAGAGAGCAGGCCACAACGCTCAGACGACTACAAACAGACACCTACCCAAGCAGAGCCATGTATCATAAAATGTGGCCGAACAGATATAAGAGTGCGTGTGGTGTGGGGGCTACACTACAACGTACCACGCCACCTGGGGCTATGAAAAAAGCCCTTTATTACCAAAGATAGATATAGCCCTAGTCTAGAGCAGTGGGAGGCCCTCCTGACTGACTCCGACCCGAGCACACAGCTTATGCTGGTGACGAGGGCCAAGGCAGCGGCGGAGGCCAACAGGATCCTGGAATAGGGAAGACCGATCACTGAAGCTCTACATCTATCTATCCCCCACCCCCTAACTGTTCCTTTTGCAACAATAAATGGTTTTACTACTACTACTTGAGGCCTGAATATACTACTTAGGTGAAAAAATAATTGATTTCAGTCAAAACAAAAAATGGCGCCTGAAAGGGCTAACAGCAGAAGCAATGGACTATTAATGGTTTGGTTAATGTGGTTTAACGTCCCAAAGCGATTCAGGCTATAAGGGACGCCATAGTGGCAGGCTCGGAATAATATCGGCCACCTGGTATTCTTTAACATGCCTTGACATCGCACAGTACAGGGGCCTCTAGCGTTTTACCTTCATCGAAATGCAACCATGGCCGGGATCGAACCTGCGTCTTCTGGGCCAGCAGCCGAGCATCATAATCACTGAGCCACTGGGGCGGCAGACTAAATTAAAGTTGTGATAGCTGGCACGAGATGTACGGTAAGTACATGTTTTAAATTTTTTTTTCTGTTTTGATATTTTGTTTACGATAAACCAATGGTAGACACCTAATCTTATGGTAGACACCTAATCTGCTATTAGAAAGGTTTTCAGGAAAAGTGGCCTCATTTAAACATCGCAAGACTCAGCTTCCGACAGCAGCCTGTTCATATGCAGTGATCCCTGGCATCCTTTTGATGCGATGAAACGCTGACCGCCACAACGTCAAGAGTTCAAAGAGTTGAGTGACCAGATCCTTTCTGGAGAAGGAAGAGCTTCGCTTGTTTCCCTAAGGAGCCTTATTAACGAGGCTCCATCTTGATTAGCACAGCGTCACTGGTGCACGGAGTTGTTCTCCAAGACTAAGCTGCATCCCAGACCTAGTTACTAAAGCTCTGGAATTAGGTTACCGTGAATAAACGGCTGACCAGCATATAATAGCACCACACGATCACGAATATGCATGGGCCAGTACTGTTCCGTCCAAATGCCTCAAACAGTGAACCTCAGCAGTACATTTTACATGCTAGCGTCAATCTTGTGCACCCATTCCTCTCTGACCGTTTCCGCAAACACTACACGATTATTTCTTGCAGCTAGCATTAAACTCAACTCTAGACACATGACGCAGTAAGTAAAACAATACGGGCTCATGCACAGAGGATGCAAAAAGCCAGCAGAAATATAATAATAATAATAAATAATAATGCCCCTGTCCTGTAATCAACCAACCGCCAAAGACACTGATGGAGTATCAATGAATGGCATCTCTGGAAAGTAGACATGTTTTCTAATGCATCGGCTTTAAATAGAGCAGACTATGAAAAAGTTGGTTGCGTGGAGAGTCCTTGAAGCCATCCTCATTTTCCTCGGCCGCTGAACCATACGATGCTTGAAAAAGAATGCACCTACAAATGCATCAACCATTATTCAGACATTCCTGTTATCTAATGACTTTTCCTCATTGCCTTGATTTACAGGAAACATTTTACAGAGAAGAGTTTGTGGCACATCAGTCAAAACATGCAAAGCACCCCTTTCACTATTTCGAATGCTTATATCCTTAAACTTCAAGCAATGGTGCCCTAAATTCTATAAATGTGGGCTTTCTAATCGTCTATACTATACTAGTATGAAAGATAAGAAGTATGTACTTACTCTGGTACATATTTGCTGAGGAATAATTTGTAAATACAAGGTTTTTATTTTCATTCATTCACCAGTCCCACATCTCTGGTCATGTCGACAGGCTCCCAATTTGGAATCACTACAATGTCTACATAGAAGATTTCAGTCTATGGCCTACCGAAAACTGCGGCCTTGCCTCAATAAAAATAATTTGTGGAGAACTAACATATCAATCCTGTTTTTAAATTAACCTCGTATCATGGAATTAGTTCTCATTAAAAACACAATGAAAAACACTGATCACGGTTTCAAAGCCCACGGAAGTATGCGAAACCAAGGAACAAGTTTCTTCGGAACGGTGAAAACGAAGTCATCAGCCAAGTGGATATAAAATCGCAATCTTACAGTCAATCCAACACAAAAACCCGATAGCCAGCGGCAGGCAGATCAGCACACCAACACAAATTCCTGAAAGCGAGCAAAAAAAAAAAAAAAGCACGTACAGGAAGTGTAAAACTCGTTCAGGACGGAACACGTGCTTCTTATCAGGACGCTGGGTTTACCGCGACCGGCACGAATGATTTGAACGAGCTGCTCACACGGCTACTTCGCAATAGTTACGTAACAAGCCTTCATATCAGGTTCTTTACCGTTACTCTTGCCCCCGAAGTCGCCGCGGCCGGCACCAGGAAGGCGGACGAATGACCTCCGGCACGGGAAGGGCAAGCGGGCTACGGTCACCCAGGTCGCGACAAAAGAACGGACGGAAACGACGACCGGCGAGCAAAAGAAGCCGAACGCGCCGTGCGGAGTCATTTTCCGGAAGCTGGACGCTCAATGAACGCACGCAGCCCCAACGTGGGCGATCGCTCCAGATGTTGACACAGCGGTCCGTCGCATGTGCGGGCATTCGGTAGATGGGTGCCCGCTACACGGTGCAAGGACAACGGGCAATCGGCTTTTCCGAGGCCTCGCCGGCCAACCCCGCTCGCGAACGCGGAACGCTGCGGCTACCGGACCGTGCTGGACGCGGTGGACGACGCGGGTACAAAAACGCAGCGGGGAAAAAAAGAACCACTGCGACGCTGCGGCTATTTATAGCCGACCGCGAGCGTTTAAGATCGCCGGGAAGGGTAGCACGCCGATGGAAGCGAAGAGGCAGCAGGGACGAAGACGGTACGAGAGCCAACAGCGGCGGAAAAAAACCCCCCGGCAGAAACGCTGTCCGACCGAAACTTGCTCGAGCATGTCCGCAGATGACAGCGCACGCGACGCGAAACTACTGCATAGCAGTGCGGCTCGGCGGCATATTCGCCCCCCATACAGCTCCCGCTGACCCGAAAAATCGGGCCAAGCTCGACGGAAACGCCGACCTGCGCGCGCCTGTCACATGCAAAGCGGGCCGCTGCAAGCACAAAGGTGAAACTTACCGGCCCATATGATTCAGCTGGTGGGGGGCAGCGCGTAGTCGCCACGCGACGGCCGCGAGCTCGGGACTCCGATTGTCAACATTGCGGGGCGAATGCGGCAGGCCTAGCGCGGGGCCGCATGCACCGCAACACAGTCGAACTGGGTCGGTCACGCGAGTGCCGCCCCGCAAGCGGCCTGCCAAGGCACCGATCGGGACCTTTCCGGCTCCGTAAGAGTGCCGAGCGGCGAGCGAGCACAACGGATGGTCAGGCTTAGCCGGACCAAAACACAATATGGTGGCCTTTTCGTTGCGCCGGACTCGACGCAGACGCTGCCTGGACGGCTACTTACCAACACGGGAAGGAAAGGATGACGCTGGGCCGCAACAACGACGACAGGCGAGGTATCTCCAGGTGTCTCGGGGCTCTTAGTGATGCCTTAGCACGCCGATGTGCCTGCAGATCTTTCCCCACGTGGCTAGCAACTCTGTCGCCATGAGAAAATGTTTCGTCTCGCGGATTCTCGCTGCCGACGGGAACACATGTTTTGGCGCAAGAACACAGTTCTCTTTTTTTTAGGCAAAATGATAGTTTAAAATATTTTAAAATAAGCAATGTAACCTTAATATAGTTAACATTCAAGCACGGAGAAGAAGTATTCTTTTGCTCTCAATTGACATTTCTGTGGTCCTAAAAGACATGTTATCTTTGTTGTTGTTTCTAAGCGCAAAAACAAGGACGCTAAGAAACCGTTATATAAAACATTTTATTATATTAATTAAAACAAATTTGTTTATTATATCAATAATTGTACGTGGTTGCGCACTACGTGCTGCGTGAAACATATTTATGTTGGTACAAAAGCGCACTACATTGCGCGCGGATGACTTGCGGCGCTGCGGTCGCTCGTACAAGAAACGCTCGCAAGGCAAGTGCTGCAAATGGATGCAAGAGTGTGCTGCGGTCGTGTGCTTTTCGCGCAGTGATGTGAATCATGGCTGCTCAGTCGGAGCTTCGTGTGTGATCGCGGTGGTCGACAGTGTTTCCTGTGTTGTCGCAAGGTGTTGTGCGGGCCCCCGATCGCTAGAAAAAAACTGCACCGTCTTCTTCCGTCACTCCGTGCGATATATAATATCGTCTGTGGATTAAATGAATGAATAAGAAAGCGAGCGAGGAGGGCGCGTTACGTGATCACCATTGTCACAGCCGAGAGCACTCAGTGCGTTGTGCCTCCTATTTCGTGGAACTGCGAGTCGCTATGGTGCCGTCGTAGCGCCGAGCGACCACGATTGATGCGGCAGCAACGATGGGCCTCGGATACGCGAGCGTCGGCTGCTGCTCTAGGCCTAACAAAGCTCTCTGCGTGGGACAAAGGCGTACTCCTCTGACAGCTGACTGCCAGCAGCACCGAGCCTGACGCGTTGGGACGCGTCCAGCCTCAAACCATGGAGACGGTCGGAGAATACGAGTACAACACCAAGGATTTGATCGGCCACGGCGCCTTCGCGGTCGTCTACAAGGGCCGCTACAAGGCGGTAAGCACCTACACTGTTCCCGCACGAAGCAGCGCGCCGTGCCGCTTATTGACGTCTGCTTTCGGCGATGCGCGGCCGGCCCTTTAACGACCTCCTCGCCCCCGATCGCGTCCCTTTAAATACTCGCTCTCAGGATGGCGTTTGTTTCCCCCGTCGCTCACAAAACTGTGCAACGAGAGCTAGGCACTAGCTCGTCCGTGCCGTTTTTGGCCACTCTTAGTACGCGCTCGGGGGGTCCCAGCGCAAGTAAACATGCACGGGCTTGCCCATTGTGTGCTGCGTTCGCTCGCTCGCGTCTGTCGCTGCCTCCGGGTTGAGCGTCCAGCGTCGGCCACTGGCCCGACACGCCAAGTGCGTCATCTCGCCTCGGCCATGTAGGATGCGCATTGCTGTTGCTGCTGCGCTGTTGTTTTCCTTCGTGCCGATGCCTGCTCCGCGCGTGAAGCAGGCGACCCGACCTCCTCGCGCCCCCCTCTCCTGCTGCTCGTGTCCGTGCTGCCTAATCTATCAGCTGATACATGCGTGATCCAGCCGGTCCACCGGCCGACCCCGATCTCCTGCTGCTCGAGTTTCGCCAGCGCTGTTGTCGTGGGCACCGTCTCTTGCCGTTCGCTGCGGCCGGATTTCGCTTCCGCGCCGTCTCGGTGGCGAGCGCTTTACGGCGCGCTTTTGCTTGATCTCCTTTGTTAGCCGGCTGCGCGCATCCGTTGCGGCTTAAAGCGATCGGCGGGGCTTCTTTTGTCTGGTTCCTATCCCGTGAGTTGCGCCGCGAGTTCGGTTTCTCCGCTCGCGGAGGTACCCGTCTTCAGATCGGTTTACCCTAGCTGTCACTTGAACCATCATTGGTGATCATAACTGGAACCAAGGCCTTCCACCGTTGCAAAAGCGCAGTCTGTCCGTCACTGTGTCATGACAGATGACTAAGCAGAAATGTGTGATGGAAGTCGCATCTGCAAATGTTTAGCGAGATAGTACTGAGTGGTGGCAGCAACACCGGTGTTAGTAGGTCCTTGTTAAAGGGCCGCGGTCGTTTCTACATTGACCCGCCCACTTGTGCGGTGACGCTTCTTACAATTCACCTTCACGATGCCAGGCCATGCTGCTTTAGGATGCCGCGGCGGCGTACTGCCATGAAAGATCAATCACTCGAGAGAGCGCAACAACTCCCCAATAAACAAACACACATGAAAAATCGGATCGTCTGGTCTCGCTCATCACCGGATGACGCGCGGGAGCCCCATCCTTGCCACATGCCGCGCCATCTGCCATGTCTGCACCTATGTGCGACGCGTTTTGTGCTGGAGCGGCGACGTAGGAGGCATTTTGAATGATTCGTTACGTTAACTTTTCTAAGGCTAACGTTCCGCGCCTTGTCCTTTGCGCGTGTTTGTCGCTTGACGAGCCTCATTTTCCTGTGTCTTTACCTAACGGAGAGCTGATCACCGTGAGCAGCAACACATTGTTATGGGAGTGTCGGTTTGGTATTTTCTTCATACTCCGCGTTATCGCTGCGCTTCGCCTGGTGCGAGGTAACTGCGAGGAGGAAAGCGGCGACAGGGATTATGGTACTTGCCCTTTCCATTTGCCTAGTTTGTTAAAAGGAAAAGAAAACAAAGTTTGGAGAGAGAGAGAGAGAACGTACTCCATGCATGTGTGTTTGTGGACGGCGAATTCGTTTTTTACTTAGCTTTGTTGTTTTTCTTACCGCGTGGTTACAGCCACGGGAAGTGGCAAGATAAGAGGAGCAGCTGTCGCGGTGGGTAATTTCACACGCCGCAGCTTCGGGCACTTTGTCAGGCGGGAAGCGTGAAACCGCTTCGGTTGTGCACGAGGTGTCGGCCGTTGACTGGGGGCGAGCTGGCCGATCAATTGCGTCGCCTCGACGTCGGTCGGGGACGCAGCCCGAGTCGTAGCCGGAGCTCCTTCTGCCCTGGTTTCGGTTCTGCTTTCACCCGGTGCGTTCGTTGGGCTAGGCCGTCGAACGTAGATTACAATGTGGATTCTTTCGATTCTCGGAACAGTCGTTGAGGGTCGGCTGTATATCACCGTGCGTAAATACATCAAAGATGACGTTTTTTTTTGTTGTTGTTGCCTTCCAGTCTGATATATTTTAATGAGTGATGTATCACCTGCTGGGAAACCCTGACAGGACTACAACCCCTGTTATGTTTGCTTGTATGTTTGTTTTATTCTTATGCATGTTCCCATCACTTTTTCGCCGTTGTAAACCAATATGTCCCCCCCCCCCCCCCCCCCCCGTTATGTAATGCCTTCGGGCCTTTAAGGAAACAATAAATGAAATAGTGAACGCTCTGGTCTCGACATTTTATTCTGCTTTGACGAACGAAAGGATAGGGAAGAGAAAACGGTACATTATGAAAAGAGAGAAAACAACGCGGGAGGCCGGCACAGCCGCGCAAAGGCGACGGCGGAAAGCCAGGATTCCCACAGGGTAAAAAAAAATCTCTGCCTCTCCCGTAAACGAGAGTAGAGTAAGCATGAAATGTTTACGGGCCTAATGTCATCTCGGTGGACACCCGAACCGCACCGTACAGGAAGGGAGGAACGCCACCACCCGTTCAGCGCAATGTCTTGCCATTTGAACGCAAGGTTTTTTTGAGGAAAGGAAATGGCGCAGTAATTCTCTGCCATCTCGGTGGACACCCGAACCGCACCGTAAAGGAAGGGAGGAACGCCACCACCCGTTCGGCGCGATGCCTTGCCCTTTGAACGCAGCGCTTCTCCCCCGGATCACGTATGACAACGAAGTGTAACGTGGCATTTATGTGCTTTTTGCACGCGTTATTAGAAATCGGAAATTATAATTCCGTGCATTATCAAACCCACAGCTCCACTGATATCTTGATAAACATTGAGAAGGACTGGCAGCAGTTATTTTTTGTCTCATTTGGAGACCAACCGGCGCTTGCATGCCGGTCGCGTAGGAGGGCTTAGAGAGTCTCGTTAAATCTCGTTAAGTCTCGTACGGTGCCCGGATGTTCTCGTTTCAGAGCCCGGATGACTGGAATTCAGTGCCCGGATGACTCGATTTCAGTGCCCGGATGACTGGAATTCAGTGCCCGGATGAGTGCATTTCAGTGCCCGGATGATGGCTCTCGGTCTCGGCGTGACGTCACCACACTGCCGACAACGGGAGCTAAAAGCATTTCATGCTTAAAATTCTCTGCCTCTCCCGTAAACGAGAGTAGAGTAAGCATGAAATGTTTACGGGCCTAATGTCATCTCGGTGGACACCCGAACCGCACCGTACAGGAAGGGAGGAACGCCACCACCCGTTCAGCGCGATGCCTTGCCATTTGACCGCAAGGTTTTTAAGCATGAAATGCTTTTAGCCCCCGTTGTCGGCAGTGTGGTGACGTCACGCCGAGACCGAGAGCCATCATCCGGGCACTGAAATCCACTCATCCGGGCACTGAAATCGAGTCATCCGGGCACTGAAATCGAGTCATCCGGGCACTGAAATCGAGTCATCCGGGCACTGAATTCCAGTCATCCGGGCTCTGAAACGAGAACATCCGGGCACCGTACGAGACTTAACGAGATTTAACGAGACTCTCTAAGCCCTCCTACGCGACCGGCATGCAAGCAACGGTTGGTCTCCAAACGAGTCACAAAAAATAACTGCTGCCAGTGCCTTCTCAATGTTTATCAAGATATCAGTCGCGCTGTGCGTTTGATAACGCACGGAATTATAATTTCCGATTTCTAATAACGCCTGCAAAAAGCACATAAATTGCATGTTGCACTTCGTTGTCGTACGTGATCCGGGGGAGAAGCGCTGCGTTCAAAGGGCAAGGCATCGTGCCGAACGGGTGGTGGCTTCCTCCCTTCCTTTACGGTGCGGTTCGGGTGTCCACCGAGATGGCAGAGAATTACTGCGCCATTTCCTTTCCTCAAAAGTAAACATTTCATGCTTACTCTGCTCTCGGTTACGGGAGAGGCAGAGATTTTTTTGAGGAAAGGAAATGGCGCAGTAATTCTCTGCCATCTCGGTGGACACCCGAACCGCACCGTAAAGGAAGGGAGGAACGCCACCACCCGTTCGGCGCGATGCCTTGCCCTTTGAACGCAGCGTTTCTCCCCCGGGCCCCTGTGCGCCTGCGCGGCTTTGCTTCGATGCGCGAAGCCCCTAAGAGATCACGTATGACAACGAAGTGTAACGTGGCATTTATGTGCTTTTTGCACGCGTTATTAGAAATCGGAAATTATAATTCCGTGCATTATCAAACCCACAGCTCCACTGATATCTTGATAAACATTGAGAAGGCACTGGCAGCAGTTATTTTTTGTCTCGTTTGGAGACCAACCGGCGCTTGCATGCCGGTCGCGTAGGAGGGCTTAGAGAGTCTCGTTAAATCTCGTTAAGTCTCGTACGGTGCCCGGATGTTCTCGTTTCAGAGCCCGGATGACTGGAATTCAGTGCCCGGATGAGTGGATTTCAGTGCCCGGATGACTGGAATTCAGTGCCCGGATGACTGGAATTCAGTGCCCGGATGACTGGGTTTCAGTACCCGGATGACTGGATTTCAGTGCCCGGATGACTGGATTTCAGTGCCCGGATGAGTGGATTTCAGTGCCCGGATGATGGCTCTCGGTCTCGGCGTGACGTCACCACACTGCCGACAACGGGGGCTAAAAGCATTTCATGCTTAAAAAAGAACATGTCGGCTTTCCCTCACAGTGGGGTGAGGGGCTTGCCGGGCAATACAGGGTGATTCATGGGGTTGCTAAACGACAATCTTCTCTAGTTTGAAAGGTCGGTATATTGCGTAATGCAGCGCTCCATTTCGCGGTTGTGGCATGCGGGTACGCGAAGGACTCGGCAGGGAGACGACGAAGGTCTCTAGTGGCTCTAGACAGGATCGGCAGAATCCGCATGCCCCAGCGTTTCCTGGACAGCGCGCGTCCGCGTTGTGTTTACTCCGCTGTACCGCAATAGGCGGGGAAGGTCATTGCGCGCGGCTCAGTACGTCGAAGCATGCGAGCGCGTCACCTCGGCCCAGGAATCCTGTCGTCTGCGACGGCAGCGTTCACGGCCGGGTGGCCGTAATTTCAGAGCGGGCTGTCCAGTGAGGAACCCTTCCACCAGTTCAGTCATTCAAAAAGCGTGGATGCGCGCCAAGTAAAGCGCGTGCCAGCAGCCTTCGAGGCAGTCAGGGTGTTCTGCGGGGTTTGTCTACCTTTGGTCATTCGCGTGGAGTGAGAAAGGAAAAAAAATAGAAAAAAAAACTATTCGTCACGCTCTCGTGCGAAAGGGCGACAGCGGCAATTAACCTAGACCAAGCCGCCTCGATTGCTCGCACTCGTTGCCTGACATGTGAACGCGACAGTGGTTCAGTTCAGCCGGTCACAAGGTAAGGATGTAACCCCAGAGTGGTGACGTCATCGGGCTGTTAATGGTTGCAGCCGACGCCGTCACTCCCGCAGCTCTTCAGGGTTACAGCTCTCGCTGTATGAATCCCGCGCGCCGTTACCTAAGGTGGTGCCGCCTCGTCGTTCGTTGTGCTTCACTGCACAGAACTGTTGCCCCGAGAGGAGTGGCAGCTCTTTTCCGTAGACGCTGTCGAGGCCGCGCTGGTCTGGGACGGCGTGGCTAAAGAAGTCCGCGCGTGATGCAATTATGGCCGCTCTCCGTCGGAGTTTTTCGTCATGCCGTGCGCCCCTTTTCTTCGAGCCAGTTTCACACCAGGTTTTGGTTCAGCCTTATCTGGCTTTGTTAGCATGCTTTTCGTTGCCTTGCGAGATGGTGACCCAGTTTTCTCGGCAAAGCATTTCATGTACGAGGCTGATAGGAATCCCCTTATCTAGGACCGGTGTGAACTGAAGCCCCTCAGGGGCTTTAGTGTGAACCACCATGTTATCGACTGACAGGCTGAAGACAAATGGGGAATAACACAGTATCATCGAATGGTGCTGAAGAATAGTACACATTATGGCCTTATTTTTACCAGAGAGCACAGTCCATTCGCCAGACGTCTACAGGCACATCACGCTGAACTTTCTCGTTTGGCACTACGTTGGTGCTGCCCCGCAGTGTGGAGCGGCGCGTTCTAGGCTTCTAGCATTGGCTGAGGCAAATCTTCGCGCGGCTGAGGGTGTCTTGAGCGGCTCCTGTTGTTCTATCGTGCCTTATTCAAACTTGAACACCCGTGAGTGTTGCTGCTCGAGCGTGTAGCTAGACAGCGTGGTGTAGTGGCGGAGCATTGCTGTTCGTCTCACTAGAGTTACTCCAGCAACCAAGTTATTAGGGAAAGCGGAAGCTCTTGCTTGTAGGAGGAATACTTGGCAAAGTAATGTTGAACCTCGTTATAGCTAATCTGAAGGGGCCAGGTAATTATTTCGTTATAGCCGTAGCTTCGTTATAGCCCGTGTTGACAGAGCTTACAAGGGGAATCGTCTTCCTTCGTTATATCCATCATTTCGTTATAACTAGGTTCGACTGTAGTTGGAGCGGGTGCAGGCTCAATCCGCGTATCTTTCGCTGCCGACCTTGCTTTATTCTATCCAAAGTACTGTTGCAGCGAATGACACAACTTTTTAGTATTGCGTTGACTGGACCAAGACATATCTCGATGAGTTACAAAGAAAATACTCGGCTTTGTGGATGTGTGGCGCCATCTGTTGAAAACTGCAGAAATCACAGCGCTCCATTTTATGCAGTTAGCGAAAACTTCTCATAAAATTGCGTGTTTTTGATACAAAAGTATCTCTTAATTGAATATGTGCACGTGGGTGACATCAAATGCCGGAAATCACGAGAAATGTAGGTGCACCAGTGGGCTTCCAACAGCAGTGTAGTGCCAAATGATGTGGAGATGTCGGCTTCTCCACAATGCATGGATGTTTTCGAACTGTGTGAATGCGTTTGACCAAGAGGCACGAGCGGTGCAACGAAAAGAAAAGCGAAACTCTGGCTTTGGCTTCTTAATAGATGGTTTCCCGTTCCAATTCGGCCCCTTCACTCTTATTTACATGTTACTTTGCATATTTTGCTTCGGGCCGTCAGAAGAGTGTCACGCCTGCCCCGTTGTGCTCAGTGGCAGGAAGCGGGACCTTTTTTTTTTAATTCCTCTATACTATTTTTCCTGTTTGGGTGCGAAGGCATCCGTGCATCCCAGTTTCTGTGTCGGAGTTCCGTGTTTTTTATATGCGTACTCTCAGCTGCACTCACCGCCCTCCTTCTCAGCAACTGCCGTGTCCAGTTCGCCCCCCTCCGCGGGCGTCGCCTTGACGGCCTAATGGCCCGCGGCGCCCTCTCGATGACTCCTTAACGCGAAGTGGATTGTCTTTCGGGCGGCAGTCGAGTGTGACCACGGCGTCCCGGCAGCCAGTTAGCGCGGCGCGCAATCGAGGTAGCCGAGGTTGTCGGGTGGAGAGGCCTAACTGCCGTCGTTTGTGTCCTGGACATGGCGCCCAGCGGAGCGGATCGTGTTAGTCACCGTCGGCAGCCTCTGCATCGTAGTTTGGCCAACCTGGAATAGAGACGAAGAAACCGTCACACCAGGAAAGGGTTATCGGTCGGCTGGCGCGTATTAGTATCGGTTGCGAGTGTGCACTCGTGAGGAGGAGGGAACAGAGTTGCCGCACTCGGTTAATAATTACTCCCTAGTTATGTGTAGCCGCCGCGGTGGCTCCGTGGTTATGGCGCTCGGCTGCTGACCCGAAAGACGCGGGTTCGATCCCGACCGCGGCGGTCGAATTTCGATGGAGGCGAAATTCTAGAGGCCCGTGAACTGTGCGATGTCAGTGCACGTTAAAGAACCCCAGACGGTCGAAATTTCCGGAGCCCTCCACTACGGCGTCCCTCATAGCCTGAGTCGCTTTGAGACGTTATTAAACCCCCATAAACCAAACCTAATCATGTGTGGCTAGCACTGTTTATTTTTTGTTTTCTAACTAGTTTTCCTCAGAAGTCGTTCTCAAATTTAATAGAGCAATAACCAGAAAATTCGCAGTTTTGTGCAAAAAGCTTGAACCCACTCATATTGCTCGAGACTGTACGCTCAGTGTTCGCGTGGACGTAGCACGCCATGGCCAAAAAATTGGCACTGGCTCAGCTCGGCTATGCCAGGATATACGTGGCGAAAGCAGGCATGCGACACAGCTGGCGAAGCGAGCGGTGTGACGTCATACGAAACGGCGGCGAGGCTCGCGGTGTGACGTCATGTCAGATGGCGCGGCGTCCGCCAGCTGCGGCGGTTGCTAGGCAACGGCTCAAGGTCGGTCACTGTACCTCCTCGGAGTACCGCCACAGCGAAATCGCAAGTTCGTGGCCAATGTAGCTTTCGCTACAAAAGAGGATAAGTGTCTGTTGTTCGGGTTTGGAAGGTGCGTGATGCAGCTGATGCGCTACCACGCCGTCCTTACATCACCCCGCGTGTGCGAGGACGTGCTATCGTCAACGGCAAAGCGCTGTCGCCGTGGGCCCCAGGGCGCCCGTCGTTGCCTGCCGCGCGCGGTGTGCGGAAGCTCGCTATCGCGAACCGTTCCTCTCTCTTTTTCTTCCTGTCGCCCGTGCTCCAGTTAGCACTGCATCGAGGTCCCCGCAGGCGCTGGACCATTCTTTCTCTCTCTCTCTCACGCTCTGCGAAAGACTTCGTCTGTCCTGCCCTTGTTTTCTGGTAACGACTATCGCGTTTCGCGATGTGGTGCCGCTTCCCAGAGTTCAAGGAGAGAATGCGAGAAAGTTACTCGGCTGTACGGCTATGCCAGCTGCCCGTTGCTGACTTCGTCACCTTTTAGAATTTTGTGAAAAAAGAGTAAATCGTGTTATTCGCTGTTTCCTACTAATGTCGCAGGCTGTCTGATATAATACGTTCGTCTTCGGCCCCCTTGTTATGACGCCCCCTCTAGATCTGAAGCCGTTCCCTAGGTAAGGGCAAGTCGAAGTTTTGTGCACCTCGAAACTATGTGCTGTAATGGTCTCCATTTCAGTATATATTCGCTTCTTCAAATTTATCCCTGGGCGTTTTCGCTCTCAAATCACCTGTCCTAGCTTCGAAAAGCAGTTACCTGCCACGCGAGTTATTGCTCTTTCGTTATATACTTTTTTTCGTGACGTATACATCCATTCTTTCCTCTCACATGCATATTTTGCATCCTCACTATAGTATTTCCACGCACAGCTAAAACAGGATAGCGCCCTATTGTCCCCTTTTTTATAATTAGCCTCCAAGATAGCAATCTCTCTTGTCGTCAAAGCTATGTATAGACGGCGAAGGTTCGACATGTGTCAGCACCCCTCCTATGGCTGTGACAGCAAAAGATAGTCACTATCGTGGAGGCTGATGATGGAAGAGGCCACTATGGGTTGTTATATCCCGTTTTTAGCCACGCGCGCGCGCGCGCGCGCGTATGTGTGTGTGTGTGTGATAGAACAGTTCTTCCTCCTTTTATTGCGGGCAATGCAGTAAATATCTCCAGCTGTTAGCGCTTCTTTCGCGGCTAAAAGGGCTGTGATCATTTTTGTTTACTCATCCACCACGTACAGCCGACCAAATCTTTAGCTTGCTTTTTCTGCGGTCCTGCGCTTTACGACGAAGCAAACTTGCGGATAGCTCAATGTTAAGTCTGGGCTTAAATTTGATATTTTTGCAAGTTTGCTCCGTCGTAAGCTACAGGAGCACGGAAAACGCGGCCGTCACGCACGCCAGCTAAACATTTGGCCGGCTGTACTGTCACTTCCTACTTGTGGCCCGCGTTTGCGTCATTGCGTGGAGCATCTTGCACTGTTCATATTTCATACACCCACGTCGCGATGCATGTACGGACGTTGTTCTGTTTGTGTTGAGCACATTAGCATTAGAGCATTGCGCTAAAGGACGTCTTTTTTCTTTTTATTCCCATATAGGCCTATTCGTGTTCCCAGGGCGTGTTGTGGGCTCCGATTTCCGCGTGTGGGCCGATTGAAATCAGCGGAGCTTGAGAGGGGAGGGGGAAATACGCAGAAGCGGGGGCCTTGACATCGCCCCAGACCTCGTTTCTGGCTTCCATAAACAGCGCGCGGCATTTTATTGTCGCCCCCCGATCGTATCCCGAGCCTATCTGGCTGCAGCGAACAAAGGGCCCGTGGTCCCGTCCTATCTCGTGCATCTGACGGCATCACTCTCGTCGGTCGAAACTGGGTCATCGCGCCGTTCTCGCCGCCGGTTTTCCCTTTTATCGCTTATCCGCGCGGTTAAAAAAAGAAGCGCGCAACGCGAGCAAGTTGTCCGTGCTCGGATTAGGCTTCCGCGGCGTTTTTCAGCCGTTGCAGCGTCGGCGGCCGCGCCTGAAGGCTGCACACATCGCGTTTGCGAGCGCGTCGGGACTTCGGTCGTTCAGGTCGAGCGAGGGGAGAAGCCTGCGCTGTGGAGGAACAACCAACGTAATAAAAATTCAGAGGGCACTTTGGCTATCTAAAGTGCTGCAAGGCGATAGCGTTTCCTGGCCACTGTTTGTTCTTCATTTACTTTTTTATTTTTCATATTTTGTTACTATTTATTTATTGCTCCTTTACTTAATTTTATTGTCTTTTATTCTTATTTCCACATCTTATTTTTATTCTGTTCTCATTTTTGTTTATTTTCTTATTTTTATTTTTTATTTTCCTTTTCTTGACTTTACTCCTTTTATTTTATTTATGAAGCCCATGCATTCACTAGATGCGCCTTTATTCATGCTGGAACCTTGAGCCTTTTAAGCAGTGACGCCGAAAGGCGGAAAAATCTGCCGACGCGTCTGCTAACGACAGTATGAGGCATTAAAGGCTTTCGCCTTAATAAAAAAAAAGCCGTCCTCGAAGCTGCGTCTATTTCTCTCGCGGCGGCTCCCGTAATTGGCAGCGGGCTGTTGTGACCGTACTTCGGACCACGTGGGCCCGATCAAGCAGCTACCGTGAACATTCATCGAGGCCGACAACCCCGCGACGGCGGTGGGAAGTGGAATGCTTGGAATGCCCCTCCGAGCCTCAGCGGATTAGTGTAGCAGGAATGTCTAGGGCCATTGTCAGCAGTAACCCCAGCGAAATTCCTTGAGCGGAGGTGACCACTATAGCGGCGAAGGCCGGGGACGCGCCGGAGGTATTGTCCGAGCGACCACAGCAGAGGCGACGTGCCGGCGCCGGTCACACTGGCGGATAATTGAAGAATTCTGTGTCCCCGACTCGCGTTCTGGGCAATCGGCGGGGAAGCAAGTTCATTCACCTGCTGGAAGACTTCGGGAGATTCCTGGATGAGTCAGCATCTCCCCCCCCCCCCCCCCCCCCCTTCCCATCGACCCAGCTGCAAGAGAGTGGAAAAGCCCGCACCTGCCCAGCCGTGGGTGGTAACAAGAACGTCCCCTTCGGTCCATCCGATTGGACAGTGCTCGTCGACCATTATTCCCCAGCCAGGGATCTGGGGAAACCGAACGATATTTAACTCGGCCGTGAGTGTGGCCGAGAGAAGCCTGCTAGCTCCAGTCGACTACGGTTGACGAAGACGTTCCCCTTCCACTGAGATCCATTCTCAGTCCCGCTCTTGTAAATAATGTATTTAATCATGTAACCATGTAAATAGTTTTTTCCTTCACTTCCCCTACTCCCCGTCTCTGGCCCACGTTTCCTTCCTCCTTCGGCAATGCGGCGGTGATCCTGTACCCGATGCCTGGTGGGACACCCTACTAGTACGGCAAAATATATCAGGGCATAGGCGGGAGGAGTACGGGCGAACGGAATAAATGCGAAGCCCGATTGTTGCAACCACTCAGCGATCGGCACTGCAGTGGTCGCTTCATGCATGGCCTTCGATGCCGCTTTGGATAGAATGGTTATCCGGTGGTGCCCTGGTTGAAAGGGAACGCCTGCGAGGTGGGTCCGTGTCCACGGCTGCCATAAAGTCAGTGGAAAAGCTTCCAGTGACTCTAGGCTGCCATAGACTGCCGTTGCAGCCTTCCCCGCACATGTGAGCCGCGCCCTTGATGCCAAAGCATTATGTCCCGTTAGCACAAAAGCCGACCGCCGCCGTCGGCGTTAGTATACATCGATAGTATACATCGCAGATGATCGGGCGTCGCAGCTTCTGCGACGAGCTTCACAGCATGCACTCGTTTTCAGCGCCCAAACGGAAAGGTGTTTACGTGTGTGCGTTAAAAACATGCGCATTAACTTTTTAAGCCGCTTCTCGTTGTTTCGAGCGCCTGCCTACATTTTTTATAAATATCCGCTCATCAGAAGGGGGCGAGTAATTGTTCCAACGCGGTGGTCGTGCTCAAATCGGCTGCTGCCCCCGCTAGCCGCGTCACCCCGGTTAAACACAGTAGCGGCTACAGCGGCAGCTTGTCTGCCGCTGCGTAGTTTTACTGCTCCGGACAGCTGAATGCGAAAGCTGGAACGCTTTAAACGTATGCCTGCGCGAGAAGGGATCCGCGTGCTGACCTTGCGGGCAGCGCCTGTTTTTTTTTTTCTGTTTGTTTTGCCTTCCCCTCAACCGCTCAGGGCAAACCTTTTGTTTCTGTCGCTGTTGTGGAACGGAATTCCTCTTAGAGTGTTTATGAAACAGGTGTGCACCCGGGATTAGCGGCCTCGGGGGGATGACGTTTTCAAAAACAGATTAGTCGCTGCACTCGGTCAGGGAAGGATGGGCTACTGTTGAACAAACAGCTTGGTAGCGAGCGCGCTTTTGTCCGATTTCTGTTCGTTTCCCGCGGTTGCCGCCACTGTTTACTGGCATCGGGAGGAGTCGAGGAGGAAACGTGTGACCCCCCCCCCCCCCCCCCCCCCCCGCTTCTCGTTAGTTAGGCCTGTCAGTGCTGAAAAAAGAAAATAAATAAAAAGCGGGGGGGGGGGGGGGGTGCCTACCGGCGGATGTTTACTGTGCTGGCACCAACCAAAAGGAAAAAGAGAAGAAAATGGAAGGGCAAAACTACTTCGGCAGAAATTGAATTAGGAACGAAAGAAATGGCTGGCGGTTTAGAAATTGCTTAGCACGAAATATTGTGCGAACGCTCGGTGGGTCAACCAAATTTTGGGGGTGGGCAAACTTCGTTCTGGGGTTGTCCCAGGTCCGTTCCGAACTTGGGTCAAGTCAGTTTTCAAATTTTCGGGGGGTGGGCCAATTCCATCTTGAGACCCAACTAGGTCAAGCCCGAGGACACCCACATTCACTGGCAGTCAAATTCGCCAAAGTCATTGCAAGAAATGACATGAATGATGGAAGCGATTGGACAGCTGTAAGAGGCGCATATTTATGCATGTAAGCGTAAATACAAGGCTGTTCTATAGAGCAAGAGTTGAGTGCGCTTTGCAACCCAAGAACAGGTCAGAAGATATGAAGGTTGGTAATGAACGAGAGTGAAACCGAGGAAAATAAAAAGAAAATCCATTCCGCATCCGCGGTTGATAAATTATTAATGGAGTCGCGTTCTGTATATATAACGCCGTACCCCATGACCCCTCCCTCTTTTCATTCGCTCCGTGCAACGTATCCCCGTTAAATGTCCGCCGCCTCTTCCTGGACCGTGGCGTTGCCCCATTCCATCGGTAGCGCGCGTGTTTCCTTTTCGCCTTTTTCTGTCCAGGTATCGCGTCGCAGCAGCACGCGGCGTGACGTGACCGCTGTTTTGACTGCGTATACACCTTGCTCCTATTTTCGGCGAGGTTGCGCAATGCTCGGCGCTCCGACTCGGCCGCCAGTTTCGCTGGAAATGAGAGACGACGTGAGCGACGCCGCATTACTCGGAAACCGTCGCCTGCCTTCCCTCCTGTTTTGGCGAGATCCGTGAAGCGTGCTCTCAATGACACGGTTCCTCCCCCGTGCCGCTGCTGCTTCCGTTTTGAGAGAGCCCCACTGTTGTAACGTGCTCCGTAAATAAGAACTCCTGGCGGACTAGCACAGAGCGGACTGCCTGCGTCTCTTTCTGCGCTGTACTATATCCCTTCCGGGTACCCTACTATATAGCGCGCGGGACGGGGCCCGAGCCGAGTCGCCGAATCCCTTATATATATACACAAGCGTCTCTCTCCCCCCGCGTAGATGTATGCTTGCGCGTACCTCAGCCGTCGGCATGCGTGGAGGAGAAGCGGCCGGTGCATGCCCTCCCAACCGGGTTCAACGTGCCCCCTCCTGCCCCTATGAGGAAGAGGGGGAGGAGCGCGCCCGGTCTTCGCCGCATCCGGAGAGATGCGCAGGAGCTCGTGCTATGTGCGTGTGTGTACGGGCGAGCTCCCGTCGTTATCTGTGAGCCCCATGCGTATATGCGGGCCCTGCTTCGCTCCTGGTGACCTCGCGTAATCGCGCGGCATCATCTCGGAGCTCATCATTACTGCGTGATGCAGCGAACATGAGGCGTGTGCCTAGCCAGCCGTCGCCACAAACATAGCTGGCGAGTTGGTCAGTTCCTGTGCGGGGGCGAAGTCGTGCGTGTTTTGTCACTGCGACCCGACGCGGTGACCTGTCTGCGGACAGCGCCGCACATCTGGCTGTCTTGCCTGCCCCAAGGGCACGGCCCAAGGGTCACCTAAACGCCCGTCGTCTACTGTGCACTGCTCTGGAGCTTTCTCGGAGTCATTCTCTCATTGATCGTAGTCATTAATCATTCGTTGTAGTGTTCATCGTAGTCAGTTTTCGGGAGTCAATTCTTCTCGGGAGTCAATTATTCTCATCGGGAGTCGATTATTCTCCTCGGGAGTCGATTCTTCTTATCGGGAGTCGATTCTTCTTATCGGGAGTCGATTCTTCTTATCGGGAGTCGATTCTTCTCGGGAGTCTATTCTCAGGAGTCATTTCAGAGCATGTTGGGGCCGCTTTGCCGAGCCCTGCGTAACGCGGCCAATGCACGCAGTCGTATCGGCCGGTCGTGCGGCCACAAGGCGTGTCCTCTTCTTTCCTTTTTCGTTGCAAGGTGCACGCGAAGTGGTGCTCTGCCGACATAGTACGGACCGCTCGCAAATCTCCGAAGTTGCCTTCCCCGCGCAGCAAAAAGGCATTTACCATGGCAACGACGCAGGGCACGAGGAACGAGCGATTGAAAGGTGTCGCGGTTGGGACCCGTTGTTTGTTTATGCAGACCCTCTTCGACAGTACAGGACGAGGCAGTGTACAGGACGGGACGGTTCACAGAGACACTACACGACACGAGCGCTTTTTCTCCCATTGTCTTTTTGAGGTGTGTTCACATGAACGCGTACCGACTATGGCCCGGTTTCTTGAAACACCCATGCCCGCTGTTATGACGTAAGGGCAGCTCTGACGTGCTTCACCAGAGCATCATGGTATATCCGCGGAATCTGGGGTGGTGGAGCGAGCCAGTTCGCTCGCTCCGCGTACGTAGGGCGTTTACTGACGGGGAATTCGTTGGGCCGGCTGTCCGCAGTGTTGCTTTGCTGCTGCCTGTGTGACCTAATACACCCGCCAGCCGTTACGGTCCTCGACCGGCAGCGACTGCATGCCGCCCATTGGCTATTCATCGGATTATTCTGTCGATGTTTAATTCTCTCGGGACCCATCAGAGGCAACGCGTTTGCAGTGGACGTTCCGGGACTTCGTTCCCCGGACTCTGCGTGTCCAATCCCGCCACGCGTCGTCGTCGCTGCCGGCGTCTCCGTCACGGCGCTGTCACGGGACCGGTCTCTCGCTGGCCCATCCATTTGGACAGGGCCGCCGGGTGACGCGCTCCCGTAGGCAGCGCCATTCGATGGACGCGTCCATTAAAGGCGGCCCTGGTGGTGCGTGTCCCTTTACGACTTCCCGGCGCCAATGGGGCCCGCCATAAAGCGTCGAGGGGCCGCCGCTCCTTTATTACGGTCTCTCTCCCCCGGGCAACGACGGCCTGTCCGCTTTTCGACGGTTCGTGCGCGTTTAACGGGGAAAACGTTTATTTATTCATTTTTGTTTTTCAGCGTATAATGATATTGCTGGGATGAGTGAAGAACCAATGACGCGTTGTTTATACCGCGCCCGTAAAGTGCCGATTAGTCTGGTTTTGGTAGGGACGAAAACGGCCAGTCTCTTATATAGAGCACAGGTGGTTGTGCGCAGATACATCGTATTTCTCTTCATCTTGATGCCCGCGGCGACTTCGAAACGCGAACGCACTTTTCTTTTTTTTTTTTTTGTTCTTGAGGCCTAGGTGCATTCTGCATTGCCATACAGTTTCTCAATGGCGTCCGACGTCATCCGTACTCCACTGGTTGGTTGAAGTCAGAGCCGTACAATATGTCCTGTAGTGCATGTCATATTGACACATGGCCAGTTGTTGTAGTGCCTGAGCTAAGCGAATTTTCTTTTTACCATTGTCTCACTGGCATCGCTCGAAGCAAGACGTGACCGTGTGTTCTGACAACTACTTAGCCTGTTTCATATGCAAGCGAAAACGCTCGCGATTTCTGCCAGCGCGCCGCAAAAACCTTTGTCGAGTTGCCTCGGCGGATGGCTTGGCCAGAGCAACTAGGTTCCAACAAGTTTGAAAATTTTCTGTGCGCCGCTCAGTCGTTTACATGTAAAACCGCTTTTACGACCTGGACCAGTTGAAGTTCGAGTACTTCGCCACTGTCGCTTGGCGGTGCCGTCTACAGCGGCCGTGATCATACAGCCAACAGCATCGGCTGTTCGAGCGTCGCTTTCCCGCTGACAGGTAAATGCATGTACCCTTGCGGCTGACGTAAATTGACCGGGCATTCCGTTTCAACGGCACCGAGAAACAAACGAAAAGCGCTTTCTTTACTGAGTTGGCACGTGCATACTTGCAGCTGTGTTATCCCGACGGGTTCGAAGCGTGGAGCTCAGCGTGCAGTTCTGTCGCCTCCTATTCTGGGGTGCGCTGATACCCCCTGCCAAGCGCGCAGTGGACCAGTGGCTCTAGGCGGACCAATACACGGCCCTGCGGCCGGCATCGCATTGTTTCCAATCCCAGGGGGCTAGTGTCCGTCCCGCTGACCTTGGCTGGACGTCTCGGCGGGCGGCCGTGAAAAGAGCCAGGGAGGAAACACAAAGGAGGAGCCTTTCCGCCTCGCCCGGGTGGCCGGCTCCTCTTCTTCCGGCTCCCCTTGGCCCGCTTCGTGTCCCGGCCGTTGTGGTCCGGCCGCCGTTCGGCTTGAGCCGCCGCGACCGCACGCTCTCCGTGACCTTGCCGCTCGCCTTCGGTTCCGCCCTCGCCTCGGCTCCGAGTCCCGCGCGCTGCGGCGCGGCCCCGTTTCCGTTTTGCAACGCCTGTCGTACGGAAGAAGACTGGAACGTCCGAAGCTGCCCGTTAATGCCCCCCTCCTTTCCTCCCTTCTCTGTCTCTTTCCCATTTCGAGCGCCACGTGCAACCACGTTGTCGTTCGGGTACAGGCGAAGGCAGGTAGGTTCTCGTGAATAACGTCGCGGGAGCCGTTGCACAGTGAGATCTCGATGCACGTTGAAGTGCCCCACCTGGTGCAAATTTATCGGGAGCCCTCCCGTGCAGTGCCTCACAGCTTTGTTTTGGCGCGCTAAAATCTGATGAACATGAGCGCTGCTTGTAGTGACGTCATGCATGTTGATAGTTAAGCAGTATTACTACTCTCTATGTGGCTCGTTTCTGGGGTGCGTGGGGGTCAGAGCAGCGGCGGTCGATGCTTTTTGCAGCTCTCCGATGATCACATCACAGGCGTGCTGTTTAGAGGTGCAAACCAACGTCGCTATACCCGCAGCTCTTTCTCGCGCACACACGAATTTGTTGTTTTCCTGTGGGCGCCGAGAACCTGCTCGTTGACAGGCCCGGGTCGAGCCAGTGGACCGCTGGGGAGATGTAGGCCAGCGTAATATTTGGATGGTTCGCTCCGAGGTATCGCAAATGTAGTAGGCTCTGCCTCCATGTGGCGGAGCCGAAGGTCGAGCTTTCCTATAGTATTGGGCTGCTGACTACACCTCCCCAACGCCACTGGGTGGGCGTGGCACGGCTTCCTGCGGCGATTGTACGGCAAGATGTACGACCTTCAGCGATCCGTACGGCCGCGAGTGTCCGCGCACGGCTTTCTTTCTGACACGCTGATTGGGTACAAGCCGGTGGAGGCTGTCGCCTAAGCGATGGGTCTTGGAGTGCAAGTTTCGGAATGGCTCTTATTAACGGATTCCGGGGATTCACGGGGCGCGTGGCCATGCGCTGGTGCAGCTTCCCGAATAATTGCCCTCTGCAATGAGGAAGGGACAGGAGCCCCGTGGCGCTCGATGCGAGTCGTCGCGCTTGTACCGCACGCGGAAAAGAGGTCGCCCTCGACTCGGGCGAGTGACAAACGCTCGGCAGGGCGCTTCCGCCGGTTGTTTGCGAAACGCCGGTCGTCCCTCGCGCCGTCATAAGCCTTGGTAAATCCCCCGGGCTCGCTCACTGAACTGCCTTCTCTGGCGCACGGCTGAGTGTATTTTATTAGTAGAGTTTTTTTTTTTTGCTTGGTTTTGTTCAGTCGACCCCCTCTCTTTGGCTTCGCGAAGATGACCTTTTTATGACGCCCACTTCGCTGAACGCGTTTACTGTCAGGTATGTATGTAGGTTGTACGGCGCACTCGTTACGGAGTGCACCGTAGAAGTGGGCGGTAGGATGGTTCGACAGGATACCGGCAAGCTATCTCTGGAGGCGAATGATCGGATTAAGAAACGTCAAAGCATGGGGGCCTCTAACTCTACAAACGGAATAGAACTAGCCGATATATCAAAGTTAATAAATAAGCGCAAGGCAGGAAGTTTAGTGCGGAGAGAATCGAGCATGCGCTAAAGAACGGAGGCAGACTAAAAGCTGGGAAGAGGAAATTCGGCATAGGTAAAAACCAGCTGTATGCGTTAAAAGACAAAGAGGGCAGTGTCATTAGGAAGAGATCTACACAAATCTATGCAGTAGCCAATGCAATCAGAACGTTAATGAGAGATACAGTAGCGCACAGCAATGGGACCTCCCTCCAGTAACGAAAGAGGAAGTAAAGAAAGCCTTAGGAGCAATGAAAAGGGGGAAATCAGCTGATGAGGGCCAGATAAGAGCAGATTTGTTGAAGGGCGGAGGGGAGGTTGTGCTAGGAAAACTACTAGCCACCCTGTACACGCAATGCCTTGTGACCTCGGGTGTACCAGAAGCTTGGAAGAACGCTAGCATTATCTTAATTCATAAAGAAGACGTCAAGCACTTGAAAAATTACAGACCGATCAGCTTACTGTCCGTTGGCTACAAGGTATCTACTAAGGTAATCGCTAAAAGAGTCGTGACAACCTTAGACTTCAGTCAACCAAATGAATGTTGTTACTCTGCCCTTGCGCACTGGCGGTCCGCTAATTTTCACAACCATATCCCACAACCTATAGGGTCCACCTATTCTGTATTCTAAAGCTAATAGAGAGCTTTGGAATAGCGCCGTTTCTTGGCGCTCAGAATTCATACTGAACTCTGTCCTGCGACTACGGGCCTCAAGTTTTACGACGGCTTCGGCGATGCGTCCACTTACTTTCAGCAACAAGAGCAGCGCCCGGCGCTTCCGCAATTTTCTCGCGTTCTACGCGGCCTGCACGTCCGCCGGTGCGAGCCGGACAGCGCCGGAGCAGCTTCTTCTCGAATCGGAGTCCGCGGGCGTTTCGGCGACCTCGTCGTTTTCTCCTCCGGCCGAGATGGGGCCAATCGAACCGACGACCTTGGACTGAGCGGGCGGCCGGCGCTTTCTAAAAAGGACGCTAATGCGAAACGGGCGCGATCAGTGCGCGACGAGCGTGAGGAGACTGCTGGCCAGGGACTCTGGCTGGATGAGGCGGAAAAATGCGTAACGGGCGAATAAAAGAAAGTACACAAGGCGGCGGCGCAGACGCGCGCACATATACACAAGCGGCGGCGGCGTAGCTGCTGTTGCCAGGCGGTCCTGCGCTCGCTTCGCTGCGGCTGTCGGTCGTCCCACGCACCTGCCGCGCACACACGACCGAGCGCTTCAGAGCGCGGAGGTGGTGTTGCGCCGGAACGCTCCCCGGGCGGTGTCGTGTCGTCTTCGCTGTGCCGTGCTGTGTCTTTCTTTCGCTCCTTGTGTTTGTTTTTTTTTTGTTGGAGTCGCGTCCCGATTTCCTGGCAACTCGGTCGCGCGTCTTCCCACATCGCGTTGCGCGCGCCCTATACGCAGAGGCACGCGTGCGCACTCTTGGAGTATAAAGGGGTAACCTTGGGGCGGGCGCTTGTCAGGACTTGACGAGCCCGAGCTGTGTGTCTTGTATTCGGTTGCTGGAAAGTCATCGCCCTGCTTGTACCTGTGCTGGGTTGACTGTGCTGTCGACTGTTCAGCCAGCACTGGCTTCATGGCGGGGTTTCAAATGCGACCACGCGTTAAAACGATCGCCGGTCGAGTGCTGGCGGCGCTTTTCAACGTGCCGTGGGCCCTTCGCGCCTGATTCAGTTCAGCTGTACTAATTGGTAAATTGCTGTGCCCGCCGAGCACATTGGCTGCCAGAATCCCGACAAACACGGCATCATTGACATCAATCATTCGCATGAATCATTGACATCAACGGCCTCCAGAATCCCGACAAACATGAAAAATTTTGAAGCATCAAATCGCAATAAAATGTTGCCATGAACCACCCATAGGAAATGGTCGTTCTGCTGAGGACAAAAAAAAAAAAAAAAAGTCGTGCATGTATGCACACAGATTATTTACGAGTATGCGCTTAAATGTTTCCCATGGGACTGGACTTGACCGCTTAGGTTTACAGTTGGACGCCACGAACAGTTACCCACGTTCTCCTTTTAAGAAACAACCTTTTAAATACAGTGAACCATCAAGCCCAAATAGAAGTTCTTCTAAACAACCGGTTCATTACGACTGCGGTCGTGTCTTCTCCGATCTAACATGGTTGCCTTCATACTGCTGCCCTACAACTGCATTTCTGCTTATGCGAGTGCAAGGCCAGCCAAGAACCCGTGGTGGACTATAGGCTGGCACTTTTGCACAACCAAGACGGAAGTGCAGCAGTGGCAGAACGAGTGTGTGAAAGTGCTGCACTCCTTGAACTGGTGCAGCAAGTGCTGCCAAATCGGAGTGACCTTCCCGTCGCTAGGGGGGCATGCGACATCGGTTGGAATAACATTTACAGGAAGGATACAGTGCGGATGCGTTGCATTGTGCTTCATTCAGCGATAGGATGGGTGCTGGATGAGGTGCCGCCGGAACGTTGCTTCGTTTCCGTTTTCCCACTGTTGTGTGACGTCGCGAGCGGGGCTCCGCGCGTCCCGCGCGAGCTGTGCTTGCGGAGGAGGCGCGGGGAAGGGTTGCGCGCACTGCGCCACGGGGTCGCTCGAGTGCGTTGCGTGGGCCCCCGACAGAGCGTGGGGCGGCTTGAAAGTTCCGTGGGTTCCAACGACGTCAGAGCAGCGTCGTCCTTGGCGCGACTGTCCTGCCGCCCGGGAAACAGTCGGATCACGTGTTTCGCAAGCCGGCAGCGAATGATGGTAAAGAACAGGGAGACCTGTTTTGTTCTGCTGCTGGCTTCTTCATCGATGACTCACGATCACAGTCGCGCACAAAAAGACCGATAAAGAAAAGTCGTGCTTTGTGGGGCATTTCGAAATGGTTTGTAAGGGAGCATACATACTTAGCAGTGGAAGATAAATGTGGTGCGTCGTCGTGTGCAATTAACCAACGCTATAGCGGTTTTAAGCGTAGCTATTTAGTATCTTAGAGGCCACCGCAGAGACATTTCGAACAATGCACAGTCGAAACAGTGTAGTTTATCTCGCTGCACTGCTGTTACCGTCGGCACTCAGTTAAGCGCATCTGTGCATAGCGCAGCCAGTTCCAGGCGTGAAGCTCGCGTCGCGAAAGCGCCGTTATGTAAGCAGTTTCGCGCTGGAGGTCGGAGCCAGCGAGCGAGCTGCTTTTCCCGCACTGTCTGCGCTGCCAGCTGCCTCCCGCCGTGCGCTCGCGTTCGTTGTCGAGGGGGAAATACATTTGCATTTCGGGAGCCGCTTTTCCTGCTCCCCTTTGTTCTCGCCGCAGAGGCGGAATACGTGCTGCTTGCATTGCGGAAAGCATCCTTGCGCCGCCACTGCCTTAGTGCTTTCATGTTCGCTCTGCAGTCTGCATTAAAAAAAAAAAATGCTCTTGTGCTGAACGCCGTCAGTGAACTCTACAGAACCCCATCTAGTCGAGAAGTTAATGCGGAGCCCTCTGCTAAGGCGGGTTTTTCTGTCCATAATCTCTTTCTTCAAGGTGCCGTTCAGGTATCCACCGACAGTGGAACAGTTTACTGCTACTTTCCTTTCTTCGTAAGATTTTTTATTTGCCGGACCTCTTCGAGAGTCTAGCGTTCTTTCGGACCTCTTCGAGAGTCTAGCGTTCTTTCTGCCGACTGGCGACACTCATCGAGCTGCTTTCGAAGTCGCAGGTTTTGCGTTCAAATGTTCTGCAGCTTCCGCCAATGCTCACTGATCGCAGCTAGCTACTGCTGGTGCTGAAGTGATTGGAATCACTCGTCGCAGTTGCGTTATCGGCTTTGGGGTTCGGCAGCTGATCCCTCGGTTGCGGGATTGAGTACCCAGCCGCTGCAGCCGGATTTCGATGGAGGCGAAATACAACGAACGCCCGTGTTGCATGCACGCTGCGCGATATCAGCGCACGTTAAAGAACCCGTGGTAGTGTATGTTAATCCGGAGCCGTCCACTTCGGCGTCCGTCACAGCGCATGTATCGCCTCTGGATGTTCAACCCCACATACCACCGCATTGTTTCGCAACATTTCCGTGTTTTCTGAAAAGGCGGGCAGCGGTGTATGGTCGTACATAAGAGGAGAAGGTTCTGCAGCATTGCGGCAGACACGCGTTGTCCCTCGTCGAACGAAGGTTCGTTCACGAGGCCGCGCGCGTAAAAAACAACAACCAAAAAAAAGTACTCCGTTAGTGTTTCGCCAGCCTCGGGGCTGTGAGTGCGTAGTGGTAGCCTTTGTTTACGAGCCCGTCGGCCTTCCGGCTTCGGAGTTCTTCCCCCGGCGATACTATGGCCGCTTCCGGTGTTCGCGAGTGGCTGCGCGTAGCTGCGCGCGACGAGACGCGCGTTCGCGCCGCTTCTGAACTTTCAGCGCTGCGTAGGCGCACACCTCTTTGAATGACAGGCGCGGCCCGTTCATGGTCGCACCAGTCCCTTTCTCTGTGGTCGCACGGCCGAAGAAGAACTGGGTGTCACCGTGCGCGCACGGACTCTCGTTTTCACCGCGGCACGTTCGTCGGATGGTGCGGCACCGGGGTTGTACTTTCGGACGTTCGAGACAATCGCCGAACCCTACAGTTCGGCTCTGTGCTCCGCGGGGAAGGGAAATGGGGCCATGTCTGAACTGACACTCCACCGCCTCGTTGTTGTGGGCATGCTTGGCCAACGGAGAATTCCTATATCAACAGTCGCGCAGTTAGCGTGCGCAGACAAGCTGTCTGGCGCACAAATAACTAGCAGACACTTGGGCTCGTTCTGCCGCTTAGTTCACCTTTCGGGCTGTATGCGTTTCGATCGCGTTGGAACAAACGTCAGCCCCGCCGCGGTGGCTCAGTGGTTATTGTGCTCGGCTGCTGACCCGAAAGACGCGGGTTCGATCCCGGCCGCGGCGGTTGAATTTCTTCGGAGGAGAAATTCTAGAGGCCCGTGTACTGTGCGATGTCAGTGCACGTTAAAGAACCCCAGGTGATCGAAATTTCCGGAGCCCTTCACTACGGCGTCCCTCATAGCCTGAGTTGCTTTTGGGACGTTAAACCCAATAAACCAAACCAAACATACGACAGGCGTATGTCTTGCTTGTGCGCAGTATCCACCCCATTGGAAGCTCATGGCGTTATGGACTGCATACGCGTGGTTGCAGACTCGTGACATTTAATGGCTGTTCTAGGCGGCCATACCTGTGTCAAGGCCGAGGTGTGGGGTTTCTTATCGAGACCCGCGCCATGGTCTTCCTCCGCGTCGCCCGGCGTCGTTCATCGACGTTGTAGCCTCGCACTCCACCGTACAGCGTCGTTTGTTATAACGCGTGTTCGGGTTTCCAACTACACTTTCCACTGTAAGACAGGTACGCCCTTAACCCCTTCATTTTTTGCGCACTGAGTCATGTTCGCCTGTTATTGTGGGTGCGTATCTGTCCGCTGTTTTTCTGCACCGCGCGAAACATCACGTTCCACCGGATGTTCGCAAAATTCGCCTGTCTCGCTACGCGGGTCTCTGCGCCGTCCCGTTGTTTACGTGTCTGCGCTTGTCGACGGTAACGTTACGCGCGTGTCTGATGTTGCGGCGCCTCTATTTCTGGACCAGGGGAGGTTTTTATTTCTTTTACTCTCTCCTCTCTTTCTCCCCGTGATCGAAGGAGAGAATGAGGAGGGTGTCGCGGGCTCCGACAACACAGGGCGGCCGTGTCTGGCCTGCCGTCGTCCTTCCTTCCCCTGCCGGGGACGACGTATGAAAGGGAGCAGTCGTCTTCCGTCGGTCGGGGCTGCCGCCGTATCAAAGCCTTGCCCCCCCCCCCCCCCCCCCCCCCCCCCCCCCCCCCCTCCCCCGTCCTGGCTGCATTTACGACATTCAGAGGCGCCGCGCTTCGGTGTCAACGACGTGCGGGCGCTTTTCATGACACGGAGGCCTTGCGAGTCGATTGCTACGCTTCTGCTCCACGCGCGCTGCTCTAGATGTGGGCGATTTATTCCTCTTCCTAGCTTTATATTTTTTTTCCCCTTTACTTCAGTTCACGCGGTGGGATCGACTGGTCCCTTCTTTTGAATTGGTGCGCGGCGAATGCGGGCGTAGGACGACGAAAGCGGAGGCAGGTGCACCTGAGGGGGGGGCAGCTCCTCCTCCTCTTCGACGCACACTGCCTCTTGCGAGATGCCTCGTGAATGAACGTGACCTTGTGCCTGTTGTCGGCGGCATATTGGCGAGGATTTTTGTCATAGGTTCGCAGTGAGGCCCGATATGCCGCTGTTATCGGCGCATGCTGGTGCTAAAGCTTTGCACGCACTCGATGCCGAGGCGGGACGCAGAGCTGCGTATACAGGCGCCATAACTGAGCCTTGGAAATCGTGCGCGTGCTGTTTCCTGCAGTGCAGCTCTCGCTTATTTGCCTCTTGGGGATTGCGAAAAGTCTGAGAGTTTTTTTTTGTTGTTGTTGCTTCATTTCTCCGCGTGCCCGTATCTTCCTCTCCCGTGTCCTCGAGCGCAGTGTCTTCTCTTTAAGAGCGGAAGCGCCGGCAGTGTGATCTGTTTGTCTTCGCCGTCCCGAATTGAGGGTTTGGGCAGAGGTCGGCAAGTGCAGCAACTTTCGAAGTGCAGGCAGGCGGAAGTCCGCCCTACTATGTTTAGCAGTCGCGCGGCCTGAGTTTATTTGCGGAGGGTGTTTTAGTTGGCCGGCAGAGTTGCAGGCGTACAGGGGTAGCGTTGTAGGGTGGGAAAGCGGAGGGAGCGAAAAGAGTGAAAAGAGTAAGGGGAGGGGGGTGTTTAACAGTAGTGTTAGGCAGCGCCACCTAGACTGGTCCTCTAGACTGGTGGCGCTGGTTCAGGTCCCTGGACACGCACTCCCCCCCCCCCCCCCCCCCCCTAGCCTCCCTCTCTGGGCTAGTTGATGTGACACAAATTAGTTTGGGTGGATGAAAAAGAAATAAAAATGATGTTGCCCAGCGCGCACAGTTGACGTGACACAGCCATTGGTTGGTTGGTTTGGTTGGTTTATGGGGTTTAACGTCCCAAAGCGACTCAGGCTATGAGAGACGCCGTAGTGGAGGGCTGCGGAAATTTCGGCCACCTGGGGTTCTTTAACGTGCACTGACATCGCACAGTACACGGGCCTCGAATTTCTCCTCCAAAGAAATTCAGCCGCCGCGGCCGGTATCGAACCCGCGTCTTTCGGGCCAGCAGCCGAGCACCATAGCCACTGAGCCACCGCGGCGGCCCTGCCATTGGTTAGCGCGGGAGACGCTAGACAAAATTGAGAAACGTGGATTCATCCCTGTGTTTTTCTCCCGCCCTGTATCTCAGGGACGCTGAGAACATGCAGATCTTACTTTTTTCCTTCGTGGTGAAAATTGACTCTAGGACTCTTCCTGGCCGCGGCGCTGTTTTGTCCGGCTGCAGAGGACGCGTTGATTGACGGGGAAATTGGGTTTACAAAATTTCCCTGCTTTGGATTGGCACTCGTGACGTCACGACCGAGAAGGACTCCGTGATTGCCGTTAGGAGGTGAAAGGCGATGTAGCCTAGCCTCAGAGATTCGCGTGAAAAATTATGACGCGCAGCATTTCGCTTACGAGAACGACTTGATGTGTTTCATTGTGCTTTTTTTTTTCCTTGACTCTCATAAAGGTTCCGTTATCAGCGCAAACAGCGTATTTGTCTTTAGAATGCGGTAATCTGTGGATACAGGCCGGCTTCAATTTTGCCTCCACTGTGCAGTCGGGGACAAAAGTCTGTGGACCATGTGCTCCGGAAACGAAGTCGATAGCTCTGATATCAGCCGCCAGCTGGAGACCACATTTGTGGAGGTGAAAGAGCAGGATTTTAGATTTTATCTCCAGAAGAGTGGTCTCGAGCCAGCGGATAGTAGCATAGTTATCGGATTCATTTTTGGAGCACATGGTCCACGGAGACTTTTGTCCCCGACTGCACCTAAGCACTGTGCCGGAGTAGTCTGATCACCCCAATGCAGCAATCGGGTGGTGGGGATCGTGTACTCAGCTGCGCGCAGCCGTGACTGGCTCGCCGTTGTAACATCCCCGATCGCTTCCACGAAGTGCGTTCTGAGGCACTGGGGCAGAGGAGACGGAGGAGGGGACGACCGCCGCATTGCGTCGTTCGGCGTATTGCGGCTCCGTCCTCGCCTCGCTGCGTCGCGTCGTTCGGCCGCATCATCATCATCGTTGTTGTCGTGAGCTCTCTCCGACTCTGTACAGTGGCGCCGCCAGAGTCGGCGCACAATCGCCACAGAGGATCTTGGGCGGCCGAATGGAGCGAGGCGCAGTACGCGGGCAAACTGGTGCGTGTCGGACCGATCGGGGCCAGCGGGTCCTTTCCCGCCCCCCGCTGCAGCCTCTGTTCGGCTCCCACTGAGGGGAACGCGGGCCGCACTGATGCGTCGTCCAACGCTACCTTTTCTTTTGTTCTTTTCCTTGGCTGTTTTTTGTTTCAGGTGCCCGCGTCTTGTTTTCCCTGTTTTGGCGTAGTTGCCGGTTGCTTCGCGTGCTTTTGTTCACGGTGTGGCAGAAAGGGTGGTGGAATCGCCGTGAGCGACGCCCACGAGTCCCGGGATTGAAGCGTGCTTTGTGCAGTGCGCTGTCCTGCTGTTCGGTCTCTTTTGGGAGGGGTACTGGCTCCCTGCGTCATTGAAATTGTTGCCACTGATAGAAAATGAGAGGGTCCGTTACCGTCAATTTAAAGACTCGTTATTTTTTTTCGTTTCTTACCAATTGATGATGCCTCGCACCTTTGAAAAGCTGGAGTGCAGAAGAAGTCCGCAGTAAACACGACTCGTCCTTTGATCGGTCACGCCGCATTGCCCATCTGAATATCCGTGGGGAACACTTTCTTTTTGGTAACAGGCGTATTGTAGGTCAAATGTTTTAGGGGAATCCCCCTAAAAGCTGTATGGCTGCGCTTGGGTGGATGTCAATGAGTAATTACTCCCTTATTACAAATCTACTCCACCTTGGGGGATTCCCCTAAAACATTTGACCAACACTGTTCCCTCTTCGAGTTATTGATTAATTCGCTCTCGCCCTACCATAAGCTTGTCGTCCCGGTTAGCTCAATTGGTAGAGCGACTGCTCCGGTGAAGCGGTGGTCCCGGGTTCGAACCCTGGACCAGGATGAATTTTTCTTTAACTGCGAAGTTTCTGAGAAAGCTGTATAGCTTTCCTTTGTAGCCGTATGGCTGCGCTTAGGTGGATGTCAGTAATTACTCCCTTATTAGGTGCGTATTGTTCAGTGCCCATGTGTCATATTCACATTGTTTCGGAGTCACTGCAAGAAGAAAAAAAAAGTGCCGATAGCTTTGACGCCTATGCTCCTGTACTAAGCTGCGAGTCTTGCTGGAAAGTGCGACGAGCCGACCAGCAGTGTCACAAATTGAGCGGTCGCTTACGCAACGACGAAACATATAGGGGGGTTCTGTCAGTCTGTGTTTCTATATATATACTGAACCCTCCACCCTTTCAAAGCTCTGAAAGCTGCATTCCACGCTGCTAAACGTTTTTGAGCTTGCACTGCAGGCGAAGCCACGGCCTAAAAAAAAAAAAAAACGCCCAGTAGTTTCTGTTTACATTAGACACAAGATCGTCACATCTTTACACGGAAGCCAAAGAAAGCACGCGTTGAATAAAGTCCACAGCGGTATAGGTGTGCAGATGGTTAGCGCTTGCGGAGCGCACAAATGTGTAGGTATTAACGACGGGCCATTTTTTTTTTCATTGCAGTAATAAAATGAAACGAAAAAAAAAACGAGCAAGCAGTGAGAAAAAAGACAATGTGTTCTGCGTTTTTTTTTTTTTCGCGGTACTGTTTACAGATTTTATATACAGCACAATTTCTCATTTCTCTCCTCTCTCTCTCTCTCGCTCCCTGACTCTATAAAACGAGCAGCTCGGTTTGGGTGTATTTCTCTCGAGAGTTCGGCAGGGTTGACCGCAACATCCGGAAGCCGTGACTTATTAGCGTTCGAGTCACCAGCCAATGTTCGTGATACGTCCAGTGCACTCTAAACTATCTATCGGCAGTTCTCCTTCTGTGGAGCTGCAGAAAAGCGTGCCTGTCTGCTCTCATTCCGTAGAGTGACTGCCGCTCTAGGGCGCACAGTCCCGCGGCCCGCTCGTCATTGCTGTACTATCATACTATCAGTCGCGCTGCGTACAGACTCGCCGCTGCTTCCAGGATCGATAGAACAGTGTACGCTGCCAGCGGAGGCGGCCAAAAAGGCGCTGTCCGAGCCAACTGTAACGGCCAGCTAGCCCGTGCTGCGGGCGACTCGTCACGCTCTCATCAATGTCGCCCAGCGCGCGCGCGACCTTCTGTCTCTAGCCCCGAAAATAGGCTGCCCCGAAGCGAATCTCGTTAGCGGTCGCGATCGAGAGCCATTAATTTGAACGTTTGGCCTTTCGAGCCGCTGCCGCATATGTGCTGACCGTTCATTTTTTCTTTTTTTTTCTTTTCTTCCCTCTCTCTCGCAGAAACCGGAGAAGCCGGTGGCCATCAAGAGCATCACCAAGAAGAACCTGGCAAAGTCTCAGAATCTCCTCGGCAAGGAAATCAAAATTCTCAAGGCAAGTGGTGGTGGTACTCCGTCCACGCCTACCTTTTCTTGCGTCTCTTATTCCACGCGGGGAAGGAGGAAAAAAAAAACAAAAAAAAACAAAGTGGAATTAAGGGAGGTGCCGCCGCCTTCGCCACCTTTTCTTTTTCCTCTTTTCTTCGCTTCTTCATTACTGCTGCTTGGCTGGCTGTTCGGCTCCCGCGTTTGTGCTCGTTTCACGCTGTGCATATGCGCCGCACATTTGTGACGGGTCTTTTTTGTGGTTGTTGTTGTTTTAGCTTCTTACGAACCGAATGCTCGGCTCTTTTTCTACGCGTTGGCCTTGCGCTCGGTAGGTTCTCGAAGGCGGGGTCTTCCCGAGCAGTCTGTTTTCTTTTTTTTTCTTTTCTGCTATTTGTGTAGCTGTGCTCCGATCGCGAGCAGATTGAGGCTTCTTAAACTGCGACAGGTAAACACGTTCCGTCCTTCTGTATACTGAGGCCGTTCATTGAAAAAAAACATTGTTTTACTGTTTTTCGGAGGTGCATTTTTGGTTTTTCCGCTCATTACGTAAGCCCGACCACTCCTGTGGCCAATCGTAGCTGTTTAAGTCTGCATGGAAAAGAAAAATAGTTTTGCTGTTTTGAGGGAGTCTGATTTGTTTTTGGGGAGCTGATTAAGTCCGAGATTCGGGCAAACTGTATAGTAATTCACGGCCTTTAAGCAGCGCACGAACGCAGGAAGAAAGAAAAAGCGCACAGTACAAGCGCTGACTATCAGCTGGCTTTTTTTTTTTTTATTCGAAGAAACGCCACTAGTGATCTTATTCTGACTCTGAAATCAGTAGAGCTCAAAGAAAAAAAGAAAAGGAACACTCACCATACACATTAACCCAAAAACCGAACGCAAGAGTTATTCTCATCGGTACGTGCCATGCGCAGATTTCCTCCTGAGCTGTCGTGTTGTAGCGTAGTTAGGATTAGCAGCTTCCCCAGATATATACAATATGCATACGTGTATAGCGCCCCTGACCATGGGTTGTGGCCATTCAGTTTCTCTCGGAACCCTAATTCTTTTGGCCGCCATGTGCTCGGCTGTTGACCCGACAGACGCGGGTTCGATCCCGGCCGCGGCGGTCGAATTTCGATTGGGGCGAAATTCTAGAGGCCCGTGTACTGTGCGATGTCAGTGCACGTTAAAGAACCCCAGGTGGACGAAATTTCCGGAGCCTTTCACTCGAAAAAAGCGCTCTTATAGCTCAAACAACATATTCTTAAAAATTGATGAGCATATTAGGTGAAACACCCGGTATTACGGAGGGTGCCTAGTTAGTGATCCAGCGAGACCTATACACGCTTAGAAGTACTAGACAAAACACAGAACTTACGCATGCACCTCCCAGAAGGTTCCCATAGCAGCCTTTATTTCGGAAGCGCCGCCGCGGTGGCTCAGTGGTTATGGTGCTCGGCTGCTGACCCCAAAGACGTGGGTTCGATCCCGGCCGAGGCGGTCGAATTTCGATTCTAGAGGCCCGTGTACTACTGTGCGATGTCAGTGCACGTTAAAGAACCCCAGGTGGACGAAATTTCCGGAGCCCTTCACTTGGTTAAGGTATGTCACCACCTTTTTCAAAATTTTTTTTAATTTTGAGTATTAAATTTTTATTTCACATTTCCGTTATAAAGCACCGTTTTATATGATATTCAAAAGGAAGAAAGAGTGAAAAAAGCCATGCTGGTATTACTAATTCACAAAAAAATGCCCAAACTTGGTTGTTATGCAAACATTCATAACTAGCGAATGGAGAGCAGGAATTTTAAACTTTTTGGCGCAGACTTAGTCAACTAACCATACTGTGCAACCAACTAGGATCTTTGCCATCTGATAATTGGGAAAAAAGTTATAGTAAAAATGCCAAAGAAAACAAAAAAATCTGTCATTTTTGCCTGCATTCCTTGACATAAAACATGATTATATCAAAACTCACCATTCGATTTAATTTATCCTAGTTCATTGCACAGGCTAATAACAAAGGAAAGAGCGTGCAAAGTTTCATTGAAAAGTATTTATTTATTTCGAAGTTACGACTGTTTGCGCAACACGAAAGTGCAATAAAGTTTTGAGAAAAACAAGATTAAAGTTTTTCAGTCCTTCTAGAAAGAAGATCATCATGCCCTAGGAAGTTAAAATCCTTCAGGTTCATAGCTAGGGCCCTCCTTAGCTGATGTGAGCTCTCTTTTGACATTTGTTGCTGCCCGTCCTTTTTTTGCGGAGATGTTTTGCCTCACCCGTTGATTGACGTTGGGCCTTCATCACATGGTAATGGTCACTGGTGCAACATGGTAGGAGAGTGTGGCGGCCAGATTCGATGCCTTCTTCCCTCAAAATATCTGCTGTACTTCTGTTGCCATCACTGAAGGACGAATTCGGTAGCATTCAAAGCGATAGCGCGAAGCAAACTCAGACGCTTGTAGCCTCATGCATCCCCCTTGCGGAAATTTAAAGCAATGTTTAAAAAACAAAATAAGCCTTAAAAATTGCCTTTGAGTAATCTTTTACATATCAGACTGAAACAAAACAAAAAATTTTCAATATACGCCGCTGATTATTGCCGAGTTATCATTTTCTGTTACCAAACCACATTAGTTTCGGTTTCAGAACTGTTCACCACCTGTTCGAAAGTTGGCTATAACTTTTTAACAAAATAAGATACGAACATTATTCTTGCTGCAAAACATTTTTGAATGTTTTGGGATTCCCAAAATATAAAAAAGAAAAAATGTCATTTTTCCAAAAAAAGCGCTTTTTCAAAGGTGGTGACATACCTTAAACCAGTGCCCAGAAACATGGACCCGAAGAACCACGAAGGAAGACGGGCGGCGAGATCATTGGAGTTGGACAGGTTCCTAAAGAAGAAACAGATGGTTCTGTATGTTGACGCGTCCAAGTACAGAACGAAGGAAAACGCTAGGGCGGTAGCAGTAGTGAACGCCAATGGGAATATCGTTACTGGTGCATCAGTGCGCACAAGGACAACACAAGCAGCGGAAGAGATCGCCATAGCTCTAGCCCTGACTGAAGCCAATCGGCAGGGACTGAGTTACTGGATAGCCACGGATTCTCAGGCTGCAGCAAGGGCGTACAGAGATGGAAGGATCGGCCGAAAAGCCGCGAGTATCCTCTTCGAACAAAAACAACACAGACATGGATCAAACAACACAAACATTCAACACACCATCATTTGGGTCCCTGACACTGGGGTTGAGGGAAATCTCATGGCAGACACCGTTGTCCGAGGGTTCACGAACCGGAGGGCGGGTTTGCCGGTGGAACCCTTCAGCACGCCAGAATCTTACGGGGAGGCAATGAAGGCGTTGTTGGGAGCGCGCAAGAAGTACTCGGCTCCGGCGGATATCCTCGACAGAGAGCAGGCCACCACGCTCAGACGACTACAAACAGACACCTACCCAAGCAGAGCCATGTATCACAAAATGTGGCCGAACAGATACGCGAAAGAGTGCGTGTGGTGTGGGGGCTACGCCACAACGTACCACGCCACCTGGGGCTGCGAAAAAAGCCCTTTACTACCAAAGGTAAATAGCCCTAGTCTAGAGCAGTGGGAGGCAGTTAAAACAATGGTGGTCGGATTTGGCCGGTTTGTCTGATCGTACGTTGGTCAGCGGTACTTCGTCCGCTCGTCCGGCGACACGTTGCCGGTTGGGGCAGCAACTCCAAACTTCTTGCGACAAAACTGAAGCAAAAAACTAATTTATTGAAGACGAGACCAAAACACAACGAACTTAAGAAAAAGGCGGTTTAAAGAAAGGCTGTCAAAAGGGCTGTTTAAAAAAAGGGCTGTAGAAAAGCGGCCGAGACTGAGACTCGGCGCGCTCCCTCTCCGCTCTTTGTTTGCAGCGGTTTTTATCCCCTCGATAATTGGGCGGAGCTTTAATAAACCGGCTCTCGCCCAATTCCAACCAATACTGCTGCAGTGGCACTGCGCATACAAGTAGGCGGAGCCCAGTGCACGCCAGGGCCCGACTCGGGAGGCGCCACTGCTTAGCTAGACAGTCGGGGGTTTAAGGAGTCGTCGACCTTATTGTCCCCCACCCCCACTTCTATGTTTGTCAAGGGATCCTTTCAAGGGGTCGTCGGCCCCTTGGTCCCCGACAAGGCGGTCGCGGTCTTTCCCGCAGCCTTGGACGGCATCCGAAGCGCGCGACCCGCTGTCGCCATTCCTAACCCCTCCAGACGGACACGGTAGGGGGAAATTAGCTACTGGCGCCATAGCGTCTAGCTTAACACCTCCCCACCAAGAATGTTGGGTGGACGCTGGCCGTACACACAACATACAAAGGCGCGCAGAGGCAGAAAAGACCCGGCCGTCAACAAGATAAAATAAAAAAATCCTCAACAGCACAAAGACCGGGGTCTCAACTGAGCGCTGTACCAACAACGACAAAAAAAGGAGCGCTTCTGCGTCCTACTAACAATCGCAGAAAGAATGCTCAGGAAGAAACCTTTAGGTATGAGGTACAAGCACAATCCTTAGCTTGCACATTTAGACTGGGGGCAGACAAGCAACAAATGAAACCCTCTGATAAATCATTACACAAATCAGTGGTACATGCAACACACTGCAACACATACGGTACTCTTCAGGATTACATGTTATCACAAAAGAAAACAGTACACACAGGGCGAAATCAGCACAAGCACACCAGCATGGCTCTGTCCAATAATATTCAGAGTCTCTTCACTGTGAAGCGTTCACATTCCACCACGTTCCCCCACTCTCACCCACTGCCTCATCGTGTGCTCAAGCCACAAGGCATTTTTGCGCGTACCGCAACCTGGCAGTGACAGAGTGGGTTAAGGCTGTGGCCATTCGGCGTTTGTCGCTATCCACCAGGATCAAACACCTGATCTGGTCTCATAAAAGTGAACATTACGTGCTGCCGCTTGCACCACCCTCTCGTTGGAGCTGCTTTCCGCCTGTGTCGCTCCGCTTCTACCGCGGTAGGGCCGCCACCTGTGCGCGCGTATGGGGCGCAAGCCTCCATGAAAGCCTCTAAGCTCTCGTTCACAAAGGGCCTTTTAAAAAGTGGCACGGCCAGCTCAACCAGTTCACCATCAGCGACATCTGAGTTTGCGATCCACCTGTTGCGCAAAACAGCAAGGTGATCGCGGCAGGGGTCGCGGTGCGACCCTATCAGCGGCGGTGTACTTTCGTCTCCTTCGGGGAGTAAGACGAATTTTTCGTCGTCGTCACTGCTCAGACTCCATTCACCTACCGCCAAACTCATTGCGGCGTTACACGAATCTGAGTTTTCTAGCTCGGAATAGCCTCGCCTACCAAGCTGTTCTGCAGGCTTCTCCGACACCGCTGTGGGTGCCGCGCATGGTGTTTGAACACACATGTCGCTTTCATGAAACCCTGCCTCGCCCACTGGTGCTTGAGTTGGCCACAAAAGGTCGCAGTGGGCAACCCGGCCGGCCGAGCATTTCATGTCGTTCCACTCATCAGCGCCAATAGTGTCACTAAAAGAATGCTCGGCTGCCTCGGAACACTCGACCTGCACAGTCTGATCATAGGTGGACTTTTTCGCAGTCACATCCGTGGAGCTCACTTCCACCTTGGGAATCAAGGACTCCTGGTTTTCTGTGTCAACAGTCATGGCTGACTGCACAATGTGCGGCTCCTCTGCGCTAACGACAGTCGCGCTGTCTGCAGGAGCCCGTGATTCCTTTTGTCTATTCTCAATAGGAACCGACTGACTTCCGCTGCTGCTATCCTCTATATTCACCTCCTCGGTTAGCGTTTTATCAGCGTCCTTCGCGCTAATAAGGCATGGCTGTGTCTGTGCCGGCTCCGGCAGTGCACTAGACGCTCTTCGTGAGCGTTGCTCCTCCTTAATCCGTTTCCTCTCCTGCCGTAGCTTCTCTTCGGCTATCGCTAACTGACGCTTGAGGTCTAGAATGTACGCGTCGCTCCTCTCTTTTGCTCTGGCTCGCTCAGCCTCTGACATTGGGGCTCGCTCATGGCCATCCCAATATCCACAGCCATAACCACTTCGCCAGCCTAATGTACTCATTGCGCCTCGGTTACTTTAACCTTGCGGCTCAAGCACTCCTGAGGCAAGTAAAGTGAGACTGGAGAAACTCACTCTGTTATCGGGCTGTCGATCATGGCACTTGCAGCGCAGCAGCGGCAGGTTGCGTCCATAGGCGCAGAGGAGTAGCCGGCATCCAGGGCTCGCAGTTGTCCCACCACGTCCTCGCAGTGGACGGAGTCGCCAATCTCAGGTACCGCCGAGGTCGCGGCGCTTCGCTCCGTCGGTCTCGCTTCGCTCGCTCCTTGGCGCTGTCGCGGAGTCTTGGCTCCGAGGCCTCGCGCAAGGGTATCGCCTCACTTGGACCTTGGTCCCCGGGACTCTTCACCAAGGTAATTGCCCCGTCAGGCTTCCGGAAGATAGTGCCTCCAACCGCTCGCAGAAAGCCGCTCGGACTATCCTGGTCACGGCACCAGTTAAAACAATGGTGGTCGGATTTGGCCGGTTTGTCTGATCGTACGTTGGTCAGCGGTACTTCGTCCGCTCGTCCGGCGACACGTTGCCGGTTGGGGCAGCAACTCCAAACTTCTTGCGACAAAACTGAAGCAAAAAAACTAATTTATTGAAGACGAGACCAAAACACAACGAACTTAAGAAAAAGGCGGTTTAAAGAAAGGCTGTCAAAAAGGGCTGTTTAAAAAAAGGGCTGTAGAAAAGCGGCCGAGACTGAGACTCGGCGCGCTCCCTCTCCGCTCTTTGTTTGCAGCGGTTTTTATCCCCTCGATAATTGGGCGGAGCTTTAATAAACCGGCTCTCGCCCAATTCCAACCAATACTGCTGCAGTGGCACTGCGCATACAAGTAGGCGGAGCCCAGTGCACGCCAGGGCCCGACTCGGGAGGCGCCACTGCTTAGCTAGACAGTCGGGGGTTTAAGGAGTCGTCGACCTTATTGTCCCCCACCCCCACTTCTATGTTTGTCAAGGGATCCTTTCAAGGGGTCGTCGGCCCCTTGGTCCCCGACAAGGCGGTCGCGGTCTTTCCCGCAGCCTTGGACGGCATCCGAAGCGCGCGACCCGCTGTCGCCATTCCTAACCCCTCCAGACGGACACGGTAGGGGGAAATTAGCTACTGGCGCCATAGCGTCTAGCTTAACAGAGGCCCTCCTGGCTGACTCCGACCCGAGCACTCAGCTTATGCTGGTGACGAGGGCCAAGGCAGCGGCGGAGGCCAACGGTATCCTGGACTAGGGAAGACCGACCACTGTAGCTCCACATCTATCTATCCCCATCCCCCTACTCCCTAACTCTTCCTTTTGAAAAAAAAAATAAATAAATGTTTTTACTACTACTACTACTCACTACGGCGTCCCTCATAGCCTGTGTCGCTTTCGGACGTTAAACCCCCATAACCAAATCAAAACTTCCTGCACGCAATGCCAGATTCGCCCTAGTCCTGGAACGCTAGCTGTCACGGCATACTCCAGTACGCCGAACGCGTACTCATTTACCCCACTGCGCCGATATATGAACCTGGAGCGGGCGTGCGCAAGCGGTTTCTTCTTCTTCTTTTCTTTTTTTGGCTAAGTTTTGCCGCAGTCGCCTTCAGAGCGTGCAGTGTGCTGTTGCCGGGCTAGCCTGTCTGCCTGCCGGCAGCTGCGGGTTCGTTGTTACTCGGAAAGCGTTTTTTAGACGTGGAGGTAGTTCCCTCTTATTCCTTCTTTCCTGCTTTAGCGCCCTCTCGCAGGAAGCTACGCGAAGAGCAGGAGGGCGGAAGGAAGAAGAGTCTGCAGCTCGCGACACGGCGGCGTCCCGTTATCTCTCTGGCTGCGAATGAGCGCCGCGCGACGGACGTGCGCGGGCTCCTCCTTATGTAACTACGAAGCACATTGTGTCTGCCGCCGCCGCCGCATGAATCTGCTTCTCTCTCTCTCTCTCGGCTCCGGCATTGCCTCCTCATTCGATTGTCTATGCTGTGTGGTGTCTGTTTCATGCTCGCTTGGTCGCGCGCCAGGCCCGGCTGCAGCCGACGGCTGTTGTGTGCAGCGGACGACAACCGGGCCCCAATTGATAGGTAAACGGCAGGGGAGTCCGCAACTTTGCGCCACTGCGGTGGTATGCACCCGCACCAGTAGCCTTTTGCTTGCTTGAGGGGGTCAAGAATGATAGGACTCGTGCAGCGGCAGAGGTATGTCGAAGCTGACAACGCCTACTGCGTTTCTGCTCGGGAATTTCTCGTAACAGAAAGGCAGATCTGAATAAGTCAATTAATCGATATTCGTGTTGGGAACGGCGCTAGCGGATGGTACTACGCGTGAAGTCGGCCGGACATTAGCGACGTTTGTTGTTATGGGTTGGTCGTAATGAAATGGAAACATGGATCGGCGGTTATCGAAGAACCGAAATAGCCCTTCGCGGTTTCAAGTCGCCTTCACTGATTGACGCCGTCTTTATTAGCAATTAGAAACCCGCTGTTTTCTCGGACTGGAATGTCGAGAAGAAAAAGGTGCCCTAAACGCGCCTTTGTGGAGGGGCTGTTGCTATGCGAACTCGTCGAGCGTACGGTGGCGGCGCCTGGCGGGATTTTTCGCCAGGCGCGGCGCGGCGTCTTCGAGCAAAGCACTTTTTTCCGGGGCGCTTGAATGGAGGGCCTTTAGTAGAGGCTTGAAAGAAAATAGGTTGAGAAAGAGAGCAAAGGAAACTTTTTCTTTGGAAATGGTGTTAGCACGTCTGATCTTCGTTAACTAACACGAGCGTTAGTTAAAAAAAAAAGCTTTTCCTTTGCCGGTAGGAATACTGAGACTGTGCTCAATTGCGCTGTATTGGCGTAGCCGTACCTTTTCCAAGTAACGCTGTAGTGGTACCAAGATGTCTGTCCTCTCGAATAACGGAGAACCCTTACGCTAGCCACAAGCTTACTCTGCCCCTCGCAGGGCACTTCGAAAGCGGTTCGAAAAATGTGGGGAAACTAGCTTTTTTTATTTTTCTTTCTTTTTTTTTGCTATGGAGTGCGGTAGGGTGCCTCAATGTCCACGTCATCGCCGTCCAGGGCGCATACTTTTGCGCCATTTACGGGCAGCGGCTCAGTGTCTGGCCGCCCCAAATATCATTTCGGAAGGCCGCATTTTCGGCCCATTGGACTACAAGGCGGTCCAGGACTGCGTTTTTTTTTTTTTTTCGGGCTGAAATTTTTGAAGACTTTACGTTCATATCAGGGGTCTGCGGCGTCTCTACAAACCGAAATGGCATATCCCGGTCTCAGAATGGCTGCCACCACAGCGATCGGCATCGAGGCGCCTAAAGTCACCGGAGTTCCAGTGACGCCCCCGCGGGCCGTGATGATGGCATGCGAGCCGCCGCTGCTGCGCGGAACTCCCGGTGCCCGCAGCTGCGGCTTTCCTGCACGCTCCGCTGGCGCGCAGACTGCCGGCGTCCTTGCTCCTCTGCTCCTCGCGCGCCGGGGCTTCGTGTGCGTACGCGCCCGTCGCTTTGGTACGCGCCTGCACCGTCGACGAGGCTTTATGGCGGTTACGTAACCTTGGAAGGACGATCGTGCAGCCACATTGCGGCCGCCCTTTCGCCTAAGGACGGGCCCCCGCGTGTTCTTCATTTTTCCGCCTATGCTCCCGGCACTGTTGGTTCCTTTTTCCATTGTGTATTATATACCCAGTGTATCATTATTTGTGCTCCCTTCGTCATGGCGGGCTTTATGGCTCGCACGCGGGAGCTTTCGCTCCTGGCGCCTTTTGTTACTGTGTTAAAAACGACTTCCGCGGTTTCATGGGACCGGCTTTGTCTGATAGGTCGTTTAAGTGTCGTGCTTTCTTGGGCGGCTCTTTGCTAGCAACTTCCTCCAGCCGCCAGATAACGGTGAGGTAAAACAGCGATAAAATAAATGGCTGGGGATCGGGAAGGGGCTCAATGGTCGTGCCTGTGACTGTTGATCGTTCATTATGTGTGTAATGCAAGTCTTTCGCCCTTCGCCATATACATACGTGTTCCTGATACGGAACCCGATAGGTCCTGTGCACTTTAGGGGCGCTCACGATACCCTCTTTAGCAGAGAATGACATTCTGCATATATGGGAACTAACCCACTACGCTATCACATCATAACCTAAGACGGAGCTTAAGTTTCCCCTCCAAATTTTTGTTACTGTTGCTCGTCATCTGACATCTGTCCCATAGGGTGTCACCAGAATTGGAGTTTGGCAACAGAAGGCGGTATTTAGACACCTTGCGTGTGCCAGCAATGATAACAGCGCCGTGCATTCACGCTACAGCGGAAGGGCCGCGTGCCGCAAAGAAAAAGCCGGTGTTGGCGTTGTCGTCGGCGTGATGGAAAAATCCGGATTGGTTCTAAAGGTGGCTGTTAACAAGAAGCTCCCATAGATGGCGCCAGTCGCACAAGCAGCGCATCGGATCTTCAGCGATCGGAGCAACCGCGAGCAATGCGCCGAGAGCACGGGCTGTCGACCTCCGTCTTCCTCCTCACCCTCGTATAAACACGGAGCAGACGCCGGGCTTCTTCGATTAACCGGGCTCGGGCAGCCCGCTGGCGGCCCGCAAGTTTGTCTCTGACAGGAAAACGCATCATGGTCACGTGGGCTGGCGGCCACCGGAACCAGACGGTTGGCAATCTCGGCGGCAAGCAAGTCGCGGATCACGGAGGGCAGATGCTCTCTCTAGCTTCGCGTTCTGCGTCTCATTCACGCGTACGGTAGAAATAGGCTGCTTGGTATCGAAAACAACGACTTGCAGTTATTGAGGGCTGCGTGCCGCAGACTGCAGAACATGCACCTGATCAAGCTCGCACTCGTATACATCGGCAACGACAACGCGAGCGTGTGCCTTCGGTGCACTGTGTAAGCTTCAAGAAATTGCGATGAGCAATCGCAATCTAATGTGTTTCAGTCGACACCACATAGAACGGAAAAACTGCCCGTGCGTTGTTTATCAAACGACAAGCCGTACTCTCGGATTATTGCGTGTTTGCTTACTACGCAGTAAGTATATATGACTGGTATGACCGCCGACGATCGACCCAGCTGGTGTACTCTGCTGTGGTCGTTGCGATTTCTACGCTCGTAACCTGCTTCCTGTAAGCTGTAAGCAGAAAAGAATCGGGATACGTTCGTTCAACTGTAGTCTGTCGGCCGCCGGCTTTTGCTGCGGGCAAGGAACGCCTAATCTCGGCAAAATTTGCGCATATCAGCTTGTTGGACGTCCACCTAGAACAAGCGGGTGCACTGTATAAATTTAGCTGCGTATCGTTTCTGTAATAATACAGCTTTATAGCAGAGAATTGGCACTGAAATGAAAGGCGCTACAATAAAGCCCTGCGTGTTGGCTCCTCACGTTCCGCGTGTGTTTGCATGACGATCAGCGCTAGAGCTCATTTTTATCTATTTTTTTTAAATGGGCCAAACGCGAGGAGGTGCATGCCTGCGGTACTTCTCAGATATTTTGAGCATATGTGGCAGAAGGCCCGAGCATGAAGCTGTTCAACAGTTGGTGACAACAGAATGGTCGGCGCGACAATTCTGTGTGGCCATATGCCCGCAGAGATGTCTCGAGCAATGTGCTCGTTAGGGCTTTTAGTAAAGGGCATGTTTCAGTCAAGCGTTTTTCAAAGCATATCCACTTTTGCACTGCGCCAAACGCAATGAAGACCATGCGCTACCGTATCGCGCTCAACCAACACTTCGTAAAACACGGTCGGCACATGCATCTATGCGCGCGTCTCGCGTACTCGGAACTGGAATCCGGCTGCTCTCGTGAAAGGCCTCGAACACCATCGCAATATCCGCCGGGCGCACGAAATTAACAGCCGAAATATTTTGTGAATCAGAAGTATGCGATCGTAATATGAAGCGAGCAATTGTGCTTTCGAGGTGGTGAGACGATCGAAATATGATCGCGCATACGCACGCAAAACATATCAATAAACAGCGAGAACTACCGCAAAAGGTGTCATTGCAGGCGACACAGTCGATATGCACCGTGGCCTAGTCGAAACAAGCGCCTGCATCGCGCAAAACATCGCATGGAGAACCGCGGTCCTTCTAGTCCTTATAAAAATGGCCGCGCGAGCTTCCCGCTACCAAACACCTCTCTGTCGTCTGCTAGCTGCCCGAGCGCTGCCAGCACAAAATCGTCCTTGCGAGTCTGGCCGCCGGCTGGCAGCCCGGAGAAAAACGAACGCGTTCCGGGCAGCCACCGGAAGTGGGCGGAGCAACCCGAGAAAATCGAGCGCGCTCGGGCAGCCCGCAAGCAACCCGCGGGCTGCCAGAGGCGGATAATCCAAGAGGCCCACCGACTCACATTACAAGCGTCGCCTCTCAGGCTGCTACGCCCTGTGTATTCCTAGTAACCGCATCTCTGTAGCCAACACGGAAATCGAACCCTGAACCTCGGGTTGCGAGTCAGACACGCTGCCGCTACGCCACGCAAGAACGTTCGTACGACTTGGTTAAAGCGGGGCTTTATGTGTATGTCGTGCGGTCTTTCACATAATGATTGCGATTATGAGGGAGAAAATAATATAAATAAGTCCACTTAGGGGAAGCCCTCTCGCTCAGACTTCGAGTTGCCGTTTTCTTGCAACTCCAACGAAACCGCAGTGCCTGTGCATACTCGCAAACCGTACCAGTCCTTCTGAGACACTCGCTCTCGACTACGCTTGTCCTCCACACTTGTCGGTCACATCGACACTTCCAAGAGAAAGCATCTGTTTGGCATTCTGCGCATTGCAGCGAAGCTTGAGCAGGTCTTATTTCCTTGCCTTCGCTTCATTTGGAATATCGTCACCTCACGGACCTCACCTCTCGTCTAATGCACGCTGTTGCATGGCTTTCTCCTGTAGCGTCGCGCAGGTTCCCTTTCCATCTGTCGCCGCGCTGTCCTTCTCGCCTAATGTGGGCACGGATTGATATGCGACAGCAGAGACAAAGGCGACGTTCTTCCCCCATCCGTCATTTCTAATGGGGAAGCTGCTGGACTATCCGGCACATTCGTTACACAAAATACATTCAAGAACTCCCGCTCTTCCGAACGGGGAGGTCGTTGAACCCGACATCTGAGGCGCGCGCCTGTCTCGCGAAGCAACGCTCGCCGGTCCGCGCGGGCGTCATCGGCCACCATTGCTCAAGTTCCGAAGCAAACGAGCGCAGAACAGAGGCGTCGATGGCGCAGTGTCAACGGTGAACGCGTCGGCGAGCAGTTTGAGGACGTGAAGGCGAGAGGGTCGTGCCCTGACCTTTTCAGTTGGGAGGCATCTCATCGCCGGTCTCTCTCTGTCGTGTGCCTTTGATTCGTACGTTTCGCCTTCGAGAGAAGGTCGCCTGGCGTCGAGAGGGCGGGCCTGTCGACGTTTTCGCGCCCTCACCGGCGCGTTGACGGCGAGCGGTCATTGACGCGGGACCGTGCGAAGGCTGGCACCCTTGTTCTGCTAGCGTAGTCTTTGAGAGTAGCGCATGCTGACGTTGTGCGCATTCCGGAAAGACCTTGATGCGACCGTATTCAGCTTCTTCAACGGACGCCGTATTTTGTTTTAGTTGTTTCGGTGTGCGCTACTACTTGCCCTTCTTAATTAACCCTTCCGTTTTATGCCTAACGGCGCTGTCAGGACACCCGCTCCAGATGAGAAGGCCAGCCCGCCTTTCCTTCCCTCGTAACCTCCTTCTGATACAGACTTCTTTCTATGAGGCTGGTCTAGCTGTAAGCAATCTGTTCAGTAGTCCATCGTACAAGCGATGATGAAGCACTCTTTTAGTGTGTGACGACAGCGAACTTCGCTTCTGTGGTGTAAGGAACGAAACAAGCTGTTGTGATTGGTATTGAGTTGCTTGTATTCTGAACAAAGAATATCTTCCTTCCTTGGGTTCAGGTTGGAAGTTCATGCTAAGAGCGTAAGCCCGCGATAAAAGCTACTCCGCGCCTTCACCCACTGTGTATAATTTAATTCGTCAGACGCGGCGTTTCTTGCTGTCATTTGCACGTATAGGGTGTATACAGGGGTATTATTGCTGTGCGACGAGCAGCACTAAGCCAAACGAGGAACTCGGCAGCTACGAGCTGCAATCAGGGGTCCTTTGTTAGCTTTTTGCGTATGCGCATTCCTGGCGACTTGTCAGGCTTTTGCGAATAGCGCGTGTATATGTGTTCCTCCTCCGTTTCGCGGATGACGCGGCTGCGGCGGATTCGTGTTGGCCCACCGCGGTTTGTTCAACCCTTTCCTGCGCCGATAAAGGGTCAGAAGAGAAAGCACCGATCGGGAGTTATTGTCCGGCATTCGCTGACGAAGGTGTCTGATAACGGCAGCGACCATGCGCGGAACTGTCCGCCTGCGTCCTCCGGGTTTCAAGGCCGCTCACGCGTTGCCCACGTGGTACGAAAGAAGTCCTGGTAAGGCACCGGCCAGTTGGCATCACTCGTTGACGCACGTCGCTCTGTCGGGCGTGGTCGTAATGAACGTCTCCTTGATTTCACTGCCAGACAGGTCAGCGAGTTTCGCCAAGTCAGGTCGTCTCCTGCTGCCGTTTCTTACGCTTTTGCCATTAGTTGGCCTTTGTTCCTGCTCCGCGCATGCATCGAGAGGGGAAGTGCACACAATAGCTGGAGTCATACCGCGAAAAAGGAGAACTTTTGTTCACTTCTTTTTTCGCGAGATGGAGCTTTGCGTTACAGGAATCAGGAACACTACAGGAGACTAGTATTCCTATGTGTGCTCTCGCAGGCGCACGCACGCACGCACACACGGAGAGAGCGAGAGACAGACGGAGGAACACTACAAGAGACCAGAGTCGCTAGATGACTACACGAGACAGAGCATCGTGTTGCTTGCTGTACTGCGCCTGGCAGTGGATCATGTGCGCCATGCTGTGCTCATTGAGTAGAAAAAAAAAATGGGATTCCTGCATAACCAATGACGGCCGAGAGCTAGACGCAGGTGCAATATAGTACAGGAGGCGATCTCGTGCATGCGCACTTCCCCGGTTGCGGTGACCCCCCCCCCCCCCTCCCCCAGCGCTGTACCGCGGCAAACAATAATCACTATTATTATTATGCGCACTTGAACCGCGCCCGTGCTGTAGTTAGTCTGTAGCTGTCTCGCAACCAGCCGCGTTGTACGGTTCAGCCCTTCTGCAGCTCTCGCGCAGCCAGGGAAAACCGGCAACTGTGGCGAGTAACGTTCCCTCGCTGCGTTTCGTCTCTTCGCGACGTTAGTGAAAAATGCTCAAGGTGTTGGCTAACGCTCCGCCGGACCGCGCCGCGTCCTCGAGCGAGGATGTTCCTTCGACCCCTGAGATAGTTCGCCTCTGTGCCCTCCCCCGCGGTTTCACAATGGCTCGAGCGCGGAACGGGGCCTGTGCGGCGCCTTCCTCAATGTGCGGGGTGACGAAACAGCGGGCTCTCTCCGACGAGCTGAAATGAAGCTGCGCGATGAAACCGGACGAGGCCTCTGGCTCTCTCTCTGTTGCCGGCTGATGCAAGGCAGCGGGGGAGATACGTCACCGCGCGTAATCAGCCCGCGTGTAAGCGCGGCGGCGCTAAACCGGGGGCGCGCTCGTTGGCACGATTAGCCGCCCCGCGAGATATGGGCGAGGCCGACGGGGGCTAATCTTGGACGCCCTGACCTTGTACCTTGCGCTGACCCCGCTTCACGTGGCGACGTCGCGAAATGACCCTGTACCCCTTCGCTTTCTTCCATCGTGTGCCGTGTGCTACGCATCCTTTCTTTTTTTGCACTACATGGAGTGCTGGCTGAGACCATTCGGGAGCACCAACCAAATGGCTGAAGCTTGTCAACGCGCAGTGCCCTCGCTCATTGTTGGGGAAACCACCAAAGCCATTTTTATGCACAGTTCAGAGCAACAGATGTTTTTCTTTTTTTCTACTTTTGCGTAAAACGGCGTTTCTTGGCTCTCGGCTAACGCCGTGCTTTAAAGGGCCCGTGCCCACCCCAGCGCAGCAGACACTCTCTACCTCTCTTTGAGCGAGCCTCCTCTCCTTCCATTCCCTCCTCGAAATTCTTCTCTCCCGCTCCTCGTCGAGTAGGCTCGGCAAGGCAAAATCACCCCTTCCTTCTCCGGTGTAAGCCGGAGGCGTGGTGTCTGTGGAGTGCGTCACAGGGCGACGTCATGGCCCCGCCTTCAATAGAATTCTTTTCTTGGTTTTTGCATTTTCTCCGCACACTGAACGATCGAGAGGCGCGATCGGCTCGACCACCTAGACTTGTTAGCGAGCGCATCCTTTCATACATCTGTTTGTCATTCCCAGTTAACGAGCCACCTTTTCATTTTCTTTTAGGCCTCCCCACCGTTTCACGAGCGGAGGGGCGGAAGTCGGTTGTGTTCGAAACACGGCGAAGCGCGGACCCGGCAACCGCCCGTTTGCTTTTCTCCATGCGTGTTTGTGTTCTGTGTGTTTGTGTCTTTTCTCCGCTCCAAAGCATATGTCATTCATTGGAGTCAAGGCGTACGCAAGATGCACGAAAGATAAGCGGTGTGTGTGCGGAGCGGTCAAGTGGGCGAGCGAGGGAAAGGCTCTGCTGCACTACTAATTAAAACCTTGTTTTGGGGGGCTCGCATAGAAGAAAAGAAACTGAGAAGGGAGCGCGCACGCAGAGCGTCTCGTGACGTGATCACGGCGGGGGGGGGGGGGAGGGGGGGGGGGGGGGCGAACCAACTCCCTCAGTTTTACTATTTTTTTACTTTTTATGGCTAGGGTTCAAGGCTGTCGCCGCACGCTCCCTCCGCAGTTTTTTTTTTTTTGTTCCTTCATGCGGGTTTGTAGGCATGAGCCAGAACAGAAGGCGCTGCGGAAAGCCTTGTGCAGACGACGCGACGCCAAGGCTACGCCCAACCTTCTCCCGTCAGTCAGAACGATGCACCAATGGAGTGCCTTTAGCGAAAGTAGCCCCCCTTGACGTCAGCGGGGTGCAGAGTAGTGGGCCGGGCCCGTTTTTGAAGGAAGGAAAGAACGAACGGGCTTCGATTTGAATTTTCGCAGCTTTTCGGGGCGCGCATGGCTCTAGTATTTTGCAGAGGTTATCTTCGATGCCTCGTCTATGCAGTGGGCTTGTTTTTCAAAAATGTCCGGACCCTGGGCAGTGGCCCTTTAAGATTGCCTGTCGTGGAGGTCGTATTCCACAAGCGTGCGTGTAGATATACTTCGGGGTTGTCCGCATGTGCACTCAATCTGTGTGCCAACCCCTCCCCTGTTTTGCATGAGTGATGTGGTGTTGAAGCATATCGCATTGGACCGCATTCAGCGTCGTCTTTGTTGGAGAAGTCAGAGTCGGTCACTCGAATCGCGAGTAGCGCAAGGCCAGGAGGGTGTTACGCGTCGCGAAGTGTGGCAATGATATTGAAAGACACGTGACGCATGCGTCGACTACTAAGCGGCGCTTCTGTGTGGTACTTCTTCATACTAGATACTACAAACACCGCTTGCCTCACCGTAGCGCCTTACCTTCTTCCCTGTGCTTCTGCTTGTTATGTAAGCGTCGACGCTGTTTGCAGTCGCAACCCCCCTCGTCTCTTCCTGGAACAACACTACTCGGGACGGAGGGCGTGAAGGAAGGGGCGGGGGAGAGGTCGCAGCAGGGTGATGGAGGGGCGGTTGCTGGTCGGGGAAAAGATTTCGCGTCGCGCTCACGTCGCGACCTTCGCCTTCGATCTTGCTCTTCGGCCGGCCAGCGCGCACGCGTGGCTCGTTGCGGCGCTCTTATCTGGCGCCGCATGGAAGCGGAGGATGCGGCGCCCCCAACGGGATGATGCCGCCGCTGAGTGGGTGGGAGGCGGTCCAGAACACGTGCGCCTGGCGGTGGACCCCAAGAAGGCCGGGGCGTCTTCCCATGTGGCGAACGCCAACGCTTCTCTTCTGGCGAGGGCAGAGGTGCGGAACGAGATTCGTCGGCCAGTAGAGCGTGCGCAGTTGTGCGGGGGGGTAGCGCTTTATCTTCCGAGACGCACGAGTTATCGGATGTTGCGTCTTCGCGTAGAATAATTGCGTGCGTGGATGTGCACGCTATAAAACGCAGTGTGCTACACGGTCGGTTTGTGGTTCATCGGCCGTTATTGCTGGGCGTAAGCATTTATTTGGTGACATCGTTTTAGTGGCGATGGAGGTTCGGCCGAAGAGCGCGGGGCATTATGGGAAACTCCAGCTGTGTCCTCCAACTTTCGCACCGCGTCGGCCAGTGTTTGTTCTTTTGTTATTTTTCCATGGTTGTTGGGCCTGGCTCTTGATTGTCTCTCAGTTTGACCTTGTATGCAAGCTTCTTCCTCATCGCACTGGCAGCGTAGAGTAAAGGAAGTGTCCTCCCCCCCCCCCCCCCCCCCCTCCCGCCATCAGTATATACGCGTGTACTGCGGCACTTGATGGGCATGCTCCCCAATGCTGTGCGGGGCCCTCCCGCCGGCAATCAGAACGCGGAAGCGGAGGCTGCCGGGCCTGAAACAATGCCTGTCTGTGCGGCCCTTCCGTCAGCTCTGCGTCGCTCCAGGTTGCACGGCACTACCTGCGTGTGCCCAGCCTGCTTGGCTCTGCTCCATCCCGCGCAGTCGGTGGGAAAAGGAAACGAGGCGATCGGTGCGGAAGAGCCGACGGCCGGCACGTTCTTGAGCGCGCTCGCTCTGTCGCGCGCTGCTCCGTATGGTGCCGCCGGGCTCGTTGCGATACGCTGATCGGCACCGACTTCCAGGGGCTGGCGGGGAGGGCGGTTATGAGCGATCATTCTAGACGACATAAGTAAAATGAGGGGGAAAAAAAGTGGAAACGATCCTGCGATCTGGTACGGGAAGTGTGTGCTAGAAGGGGTGTTGTGTTTGGACTTTTCTGTTTCACCTTGATGACCCGAATCTTTGCATTGGACACACACACACGCACACGCACGCACGCACTGCACTGCACTGCTAACGAAGTAAAAATGAATGGGTGCGTTTATTTCACAACAGAGTGAACAACTCTATCCTGCTGGGAAAGTTAGGTGGAGGTTGTCAGCGCTGACGAGGGCGATCCGTGTGCTGTGCTGAACGTCTTTTGTGTTTCTCTGGTCTATGTCGGAGGTTGTAGATTTGGCCATCGACGAAGAGCATGTGCCTTCGTCTTTTCGAAAGTCCGAGAGCTGCGTATCCCCGGCATGGCTGCCCGAGCTTCCCTGTTTCGATGCGTTTATTCTTTTCTGTCGCGGTTCGTGGGAGGGGTTGCGGGGACCCCGCCGCGTCTGGATAAGGATTCCAGAGTACCGCCGTGTGTCTTACGCATATCCGAGCGGGCAATCTCGATGGGCCCAGCCCCGTTGTCTCGGGACCTCGGTCGCGACCTTTCGGGCGTGAGGCCAGACTTTTGTTGCGCCGCCTAGTACGGCACATTATGGTCTCTGACGAAAAGGAAAAACAGCCAGCAGGGAGGAGGGTAACCGGCATGCGCAACTGCCTAGCTCGGGCCAAGGGGTCTGAGAGCGGGAAGTGGACGAGTATCAGCAGAAATGTATGCACAGAACGAGGAAGCGAAGAACCGGGATTGGAGAAGAGGTCGGAGAGGCTATCTAGAGTTTATATACAAAATAAATACGCGAGTGCACGCAATAAACCGAGTGTATGTTCCCTATCGCAGTGCACTCGTTTTACGAGGTAGTGCCTGCTTCTCACTTTGTTTGCACCTCCTCCGAAGGGGCAAGAAGCGAAAGACGAAGGTCCCGAGATGTGTATCACGCGCGGGGTCGCGTTCTCCACGGTTGTCAGTCGTGGCGATCTGCATATATATATATATATATATATATATATATATATATATATATATATATATATATATATATATATATATATATATATATATATATATATATATGCGATACAAACCGCGCGCGCGCGAGCCTTCACGTATTTCGGTCACGCACCCTATAGTAGCTACCCCCCCCCCCCCCCCCCCCCTTCCCGAAGTGTTTGTACCGACGCAGTAAGAGGGCGGGGGTTCGAGTGCACGCCCTTTCTGTCGTTTGAACACCCTGTGTATGTAGTACGTATACTACACTGGCGCACGCGTGTCTAGTTGTCGGCAGTTCGCTGTTTTTCACGGCGTGGCGGAGGAGGCGGTGCATAGCAAGCGTGTGATGTGTAATGGCGGCGTATATGCCTGACAGCCGGAGCTGCTGCTGCTGCTGGGTGGGCGCCTCTCCATCTCGTCGTGCCTTTTGTGTGGCACGGATTTCGGTGCTTAAACGTGCTCTCTTGTTTCCTCCCACAGGAGCTGTCCACGCTGTGTCACGAAAACGTGGTCGCCCTGCTCGACTGCAAGGTGAGCTCCCCCTCTTCCCCGACCGTCCCGCTGTTTATCTCCGGCAAACTGAAAGAAAAAAGAAAATCTATTTTGCCGGCTCGCTGTTCATGGCGTCCGCCTCCTGGTGCTATTATACCCATACCGTTCCTGCTGTGGCCGCTGGCGCTGGCTGTAGTGGTGTGCCGGGCTGCGTGCGGCGTTAGGCGCGCGACGCGTGGGCGACCTCGAAGATTTATGGCCCGCCGGGAAAGGACTGCTGAAAGTCGATTCGATTTTTTTATCGCCCCGTGGAAAGCTCATTCTTGATTTTTTTTTTTTGTTTCGAGCTTAGTACGTGTTCTGAGTTATGGCGCGTTTAGTAACCCTGTTGGCGCGAATGGAAGTCGTGCGGCGCTTTTAGGGGGTACCCGACAACTGGGAATAGGAAAACAGACTCTGCTACTTACTATACCGATTTTTTTCCTTTTGTATCAGCATCGGTGTCGACGGGGGACAGTGTTTGCATTAATAAATATTGCCTTTTCTTTTCTCGTTTTTTTTTTCATTCTGGAGAAATGGCGAGCGTCAGCGCGACGCCCTAGAAAATGGAAGGGAAATTGCCAACATCGTTTCCAGTCGCGAAGAGCGTTTTTCCCTTCCTGTTGCTTTAAACACATTATGTGCTCTGATCTTGAAACTTAACGTGCTTTTTCTTCTATCTCCCCCCCCCCCCCCCCTGTCCCCCTTTTTGCACTTTAGGAAACCGCCCACTATGTTCATCTCGTCATGGAGGTGAGTTGCATCTTTTCTTTCCGTGTTCGTTAATCCCCGCTGTTGACAGTCGGTGATCTTACACCCGCTGCTTTAAGCTTATGGCACGTGACTTTGGGGAAGGAAATCTGTGCAGTGCACGCACTCGGAATTAGGCAGCTTGTATTCGTTCCAGTTTCCTTGCAGTAAGATGCGGCGACGAAAATTAAGCCTTTAATGTCTGCGGGTGTACACTGCTTCACGACCTAAACGCTGCGCAAAATGGCGCGCTGCCTTAGACGTGCTTAGCGCGGTGTGGTGTCTGTTGGGAGATTCTGCGCCGAACGGGTCGAACCTCCCTGATAAAGCTGTGCTAGTGTTCGCGCCTCTATAGCACGTTCTTGCTTGAGCGTGGCCCCAAGTAGGGATCCGCTTTGCTGAGGCGGATTATTTACCGCGGACCCCGCGCGCTCGTCGTGGCGTTGGATCCGTTGACGACTGAAGCCGCTGAACCGTGTTTGTCCTGTTCACTGCTCCCCTGTTTGCCTCGTGTGGCACTACGGCGCCTGAGGCGTGTAACGGAACTGTTCCGCACGTGTGAACGCAGCTGACGATGGTGGTCGTTAGGGGGCCTTATCTCTGTGCCGCCCCGAATGAGGCTCTCCTGGAAGCTGCGCCGCATGTGTTGCTCGGTAACCGTGCTCCGGGAGATAAGATCATCGCTGCGGGAACCACCATTTCCTGGACTCTCTTTGCTCTTCTTATCTCGCGCGGTTTTTTCGCGCTACGGCCGGTCCACTCCGGTTGTGCGTTCCTGATCACCTGTTTGGGCGGCGAATGATCCTTCCTTGTTTTATGTTTGAGAAGCTCGTCTAAACGCGTAGCGCTAACGCAGTCGAAAAGAAAGCAGAAAAAAAAGCGGCCATGTTCGGTACTTCAGTTGCAGGTTATGATACGGCGATAATTGCGTTTTACGGCAGCCTGGTCTGTTTACTCATTTTTAATTTTTTGTTGCGGGGCCTGAGCACTTCGTGTGTTGTGCGAGCACGTATATAGTATAGCGAGGCACTATATATACTATCGCACTGTATATAGTATAGCGAGTGCTCATTAGGCAGCTATATCGCGTGCATGGAACTTAGTGAAGGGAAGGTGCTCATTTTATTTATTTATTTATTCAATACTGCCAGCCGCCTTTTGGTGGCCAAGGCAGGAGTGGGGACACAATTGCACAGTGCTTTGCCAACAGCAAAGAACGAAAAAAAAAGGAAAAAAAGAAGGCCTGCAAGTAGGCAACAAAATTTCTGCCGAACAACTCGAATAATATATGTGTAATATATAATATGAGTAACAAACATTTTACATTAAAATACAAAACAACACGCGACAAGGGCAACACTCTAGAATCGAACCAAATACCCTAACTTGACCGGCTGGGGTTGATTGCAGATAAAAATGTTTGCTGATAAAAATAGCGCATTCTGTGCGTCATGGCCTGTGCCCTTGGATTCCAGAACGCCATCGTGTGGTGGTCACCGGAGCGGGCTGAGTAAATTGTGCGCGGTGACGATGTGACGAGTGCACAGGAGCAGCGCAGCCGCGCAGACACGCGACCACTTACCATAGCACGGGTACCCGCATGCCCGGAAGTACAGTTTCCACGTTCGCCAATCTCGTTTCCGGCGAAGCCTACTTTCAGGCGAGGCTACTGCGCAGTCAACCGCCCTTTGCCGAGCCTTCCGTGGGTTCCGAAGCTGCCCAAGCGATTTCGCCAAGTTCACAGCACGTGTAGCGAGTTTATTTTTATTTTTTTTTGTCTCCCGTGCTTTCCGACGATCCTAACCGGGCTGAGCATTTCGGACTGCGCTGCGATGCTGCCAAGGGGTAATTTGAAGAAGCCCGTCTTATTTCGGAGCGTTATTGTGGCGCGGGCGCGCACCGAGATGGCCGCCGCCGAGGGCCCATTATATAATCACTCGCGGGCGCAGGGAACCGTAAATTGAGGTGATTAGCGCCTGGCTGGGGTGGACGGTCTCTCTTCAAGGCTCGAGTTACCTTGCGCCATCAGTAACGGCGAGCGTAACGATCGACGTCGCTGGACCGAGAACGGGTGATGCGCCGGGATGACACAACCCCATCTTCTCCGCGTGGCGACCAGTGGCTGTGTGTCCGTGCCAAGAAATCTCGGGTATCCTTTTGGAGGTCGTATAGGCTCCCAAAGCATCGCCGGGTGGCGCTGCTATGGATGGATGGATAGGAGCGCCCCCTTTGAAACGGGGTGGTGGCAATTGCCACCATGCTCAGCTTTTCTTTATTTAATATTTTTTTTTGTTTACTGTGTTGGCAATTCTCATTAAGATTCTCCATGAACTTTGCCTACGGTTTCCTACTATTCTAACCTTATGCCACATCTCTGCTTTTCAGCCACCAATCCTCCAATCGCTTTTTGCTGACTTCCACTGCAGATTTATTTACATGACCATTGTTATCTTTAAACCCTAGGGCCTCAGAAAGAGTGACTGTGCCTGCATCGACATCCGGATGGATACCATCACATTTGATTATGAGGTGTTCAATTGTTTCCACAGATCTACCACACACTGCACATGTGTCATCTTCTTCGTTAAATTTCTTTTTGTAGCTGCGCGTTCTAAGACACCCTGATCTAGCTTCAAAAAGTAGGGCACTGCCTCTTGAGTTATCATAGAAAAATTCTTTCCTGATCTGCCTTTTCCAGAATCGATATAGTTCTACACTATGTTTCTTTTCCATTGAATTCATCCAATTTTTAACTTCCGCGTTTTTAACCTGTCGTTTAATGCTCTTTCTTTCTCCGTCCTCATGACCGGCATACTTACTGGTTAGTTTTCTAGTTCTTTTCCGCCACTGTGAGTCAACGTTCTTTCTGTATAAATATTTAAATACCTTAGCTGCCCATCTGTTATCGTCCATGTGCGCCTGATGTGCAGCGCCATCTATGGGAGAAAAGTAAAAACTGGGGCGCTGCTCGCGCTGCTTTCACCACGCTTCTTTGCACGCGCGCTTTCTAGCACGTGCGTGCGCCAGCGCTGTCGCGATGTGTCGCCTGCATTAGCCACAATACGATCGTTCAGACTGACGCGCAGTACTGCAATGCAAACTTAATTAAAGGAGGGAAACTGATTAGTCGCGTCTACTGTGTGGAGCAGACGATCGACGATGAGGAGGCCCATTTTACTGTAAAATGCGTTTCTCGAGTGAGTATTAACGTCGTACTGTATGACATGTAACTAGAGGTAAGTCCCCTGTATAATTATGTGCTCGAAATATGCGAAGTACTATCAGCTCTGCGAAATAAAGCGAGACACTTGTTGATCGTAGTTGTCAGTTGTTGCATGCGATGCGCAGGGCGATCAACTTACGTGCGAGTCGAAAGGACATGCGACCAGGCAACAGTTCGTCAACATTCTACTCCACCTTGGGGGAACCCCCTAAACATTTGACCACCATTGTTCACACTTGCAAGTGCGACCTGCGGGTCGCCTTCTCGCTCGAAACGAAAACTCTCCGGAATAGCATTGTTTGCGCGCTTTCGAGAATTTCGTCTGCTTTGACCGCGTCTCCTGCACTCGCGCTCGGTGCGATTCGCAATGCACTACGGCGACCAGGAGGATGTCGTGACGGTATTGATGTGCGCCGCAGTCGTATAAGCGTCATGATGACAGCGACAGCGGCGCTCTTCTCAGGGCCGGCCTGCCGCCGCCGTCAGAAAAATACGCTAATATTGTTTGTTCGCGTTCATACCAAACCCTGGAGTAGAGCAACGTCAAAAATGAATCATTTTTGAGGATCGTTGGCCAATACCGAGCTGTTGGTAGAAGTGATAATTGCGATACAAGCATATTTCTTTTCCAAAGCCGCTTTGCTGATGCCCAGTGCTGCTCGCCTGTTGTCACTGGCTCCGCAGTTAAAGGCATCACGGAAATCGATCACGTCTTTGTTTTATTATGTGACGGTGAACATAGTAAAACGGTGACGCGAGTAGCACCTTTATTACAGCGCTGGCCAGTTCCGAAGTGCCCTCAGCTGCAGCATCGATGCGAAATGGTTAGGCTTAGCGACGACTACGGCAGCGAGGGAGCAGCGCAGCTCGTCGCCCGGCGTGGCCGCGGGCGACGTCGTTGCCGAAAGCTCGACTGTCCGCGGACGGCGTCATTGTCAAAAGCTCGACTGTCTCGCCGATTAGTTCAGCGGCTTGCGACTCGCAGTCGCAAGGCTGGAAAATCGAGCAGCGAGCGACTTGCCTGCGCGTCGTCTGCCACTTTTCGTGGATGGTAGGGAGAGACTCACTGGCTCTCCGAAGAGCGCGGTCGCATACTCGCGTGTTCGCGGTAAGAGTGGATCACCGTGTACATACGCTTTGGTTTTTACATTACGGCCTTCGTACTACCTCCTTTTTGCTTCGCCGAGGCCGCGTCTGTCAACACGAAGATTGCGCCTCGCGCGACTCTCCCGTCGCGCGTGCACACAAGGCTAGCAGGGCGTCTGCTACGGCGCCGCCCCGAGTTTCCGCTGCTCGCCGCTGCGGCGCTGGCGTCGCGCTCCCAAACTTGAGCTTGGGTTCCCTATATCTGTGCCGTCCGTTTGTGCGCTTTCTTTGCGTAGGGAGGGGGGCGATCCTCCTCACAATGTTACTATTTCAATGCTTTTGCGGCTAAACCTTATGAACAATATTAATGTGTTCCAGACCACCATGTCGGCTAGCAATCGACTTCAAGAACTGCGCGCGTTTGGGCCGGCGTTATTGCGACCGGGTGAGAATAACGGAAATCCAAGCCAAAGCGTTATTGCGACCCGGTGGAAATAACGAAAAGCCAGCCCAAAGCGTTATTTTCACCCATGGATTGCCTTGGCTTCGTTTATTGTTGTCGGACGGGTTTTGAGCCGCCGTTTTTGCATCGTTTGCTTATTTGGTCAGCCTCTGTCCACGCCTGGACGTGTGATTTCGGGGTCGCGCTTCGATTTTAGGCGGTGTGGTAAAGTTTCCTATGGTCATGCATCCTATGGCATTTTCCTATGGCATTTTGCATCATTCCCACCGTGTATATGTGACCTTGACTTTTGCGTGACGCGTTGTGATCGCTGGATTCGTTGTGAAAGGACTCTTCTGTGCTTGCGTTGTTTGGGTGCTCGCGCTTGTGCAGTGCCTTCGAGGACGCTCCACCTTTCTCCGGAAAGTCTTGTTATAATTAATCGACATGAATATGTGCGCTCATTTGATTCGAGCATTCAACCTGATTTGCGCAGAGGATATGCATGTTAATAATGTGAATTCAGTACAACGTGGGGCCAGGGTCATAAATACGATCCAGGCACGGTGGTTTTGCAGTCCCTGAGGCATTCGTCAGTTGAAGCGAGCAGTGGTTCCGTATCTACAAGGTCGTCCACCCGTAGCACGCTAGTGCGTGGCCTCACTCTGGAGGGCCACTGTGTCCGGCACGGCCGCTCATCGCAGCCAAGTGGCGCAGGAGAAGTTGGACCTGGACGTGGTGCTTCACGTCATCTACCACTTCGCTTCGATGCGCGGCCGTGTCGTGCGCAGTGGCCCTCCAGAGTGGGGCCACGCACTAGCGTGTTCGTTCTAAGAGTGGACGACCCTGTACATTCTAGACGAAGGGCAGGAGTTTTCAAAACGCACCAGGTGAATATTGCCCACGTGCTATAACTGGTAAATTGCGCGGGGATTGTGCAAATGTTGAAGATGCTCTGCCTCGTTCGAAGTTCCCTGGAATCGTTTACCTTGCGACGATTAATTCGGTCTGCGTAGGGGGAGACAGCTAGAAACATACCCAGGCGGCTGAAAGAGCATCGCAGTGATGTCGGCAGGAATCGAACAGCTGCTGTGGCAGAACATGCACAACCAGGGCGCGAAATTGCTTGGGAGAATGTGGAAATCTTTGCCACTGAAAGAAATTTGTAAGTGTGGCTGCACCTGGAATCCTTTATAATATAGATGATGCTGAAGACAGTCATCAGAACAAAGGGAAACAAACCTTCACCAGGCTTATGCAAAGTCATTGCCCTGATTAGTTAAGGAGCTGCTTTTTCATGACCGGTCCTTCATTTTGGACGAGCAATCTGTTAGGGTTCTGAAATGTCAATCAATGTGTTCGACATGGTCAGTGACCAAAGTTTCATTCTACTATTAAGGCAAAATGGAAACCACGACAAAGTGTGCCTTATGCACCGAAGCTAACAGCAGTTGTGCCCTAAGCCCACAATATATTCCACAATTAACATCAAAAAGGTGGCCTGAATCCTTAATTGTTTTGTACCACTTCTTTCAAGCGGTCTTGCCTGAATCCACGCACATTTTGTGTTAGGAAGCATGGGTGTCAGAAAAGACATTCCAGACAATTGGTGTACTGCAGTGGTGTTCTGTGGGAATACTTAATTCTGTCAGTAGGTCATGCTAGATGGCGTGGCAATGGAGTATACCCCTCCCCCTTTAAGACACATTCATTTACCTATGAGATTGAACGTCTTTTAAGAGATTAGGGTACCGGTTATAATAGCACAGACATGATGGCACGTGAACAACTTTCATAACTGGCTTGTCTTGAATTTCTTATTGAATTGCAGTATTGCTTTGCATTGAAGCCATATATACTAATAATGATTCATTTCTTCCTGTGTACAGTGCTTCAGCCAGGAAATAAATTGATTGGTTGCAGCTCATTTCCCATGTTTTCATTCTTTCTTTGTGTGCTTAAACTACTCAAACTGATATGATATGCTTTCTTCAATTCTAAGCCAACTTTCTCAATAATAACTCACCTTGTAAGCAATGCATATAAGCAGAAGTAATTTACAAGGCACAATTCATTTCTCCATAGGTGTCGCAAATACTCAAAATCGGCAACTTGGTATTGGTTAGCAGCAAGGAAAACCTTTTTTTCATTGTAATAAATCTTGCTACTGTGTAGATATTTGTGTATGTTGCTGTTGAAATGAGGTCCTCGACGTGAGCATGGTCGGCCGTAATTTCATGGCACTTTGTGCACTGCCAACTTCGTGCTTCTGCTAACAAGGTTTTTTGAAGTGCTGTTCAAAGAGCTGGGATCGTGTATTGTTGGGACCAGCTTAGCGAGAACCACTGGAACTTGCAGAAGCACAATGAGTCCTTCAACTGGGGCTATTTGATCTTGCAGTGTAATGATCATTTTAATGTTGGATAGCTGTAATTCAGCTCTTGCTGTCTTATTAATATGAGTGGTAGACACCTTTGACCATGCCCCGAAATCTCAACTTCACAATCCAGAGGTATGGACATGTTATACAAAAAGTGTTTCAAATTGTGCTCCTAGGTATTACATGTTTCGAGAAAATTTTTTACCAGTTTTGGCATTGGCAGAGCAGCAAAGGCGGGTATTAAATTTGAATCAAAATAGTTATTTTACCACACATTCTAAAATTGTCTGCAATTCTAGTTAAAATTTGGGAGTGATATTAGGATGGCAAGATGTTTTTAACATTTCAAATGCCCTTTTTTTGATGCCAAATTTGTCAAAACAATATTGATATTTCTTTTGCTTTACTATAAATTTTTCTTTCTTTTTACCATTCAATTTCAACACTACAGAGAGTCTTGTTTTCTGTTTTACAACTTCTATTTCTTTCCTCTGGTGCACTGATTTTCAGCGTTTCACGAGCACTACAATGTTTCATCACGTAATGACCACATGTTTAAAGTCTGTGTTCTCGCATGTCATATGTTCATTTTATCCACACACCAGTAACGACTGGAACTACTTTTTTGCCTTTGTCACTGTGATCGTCAATAACATCGCCTTCAAGAAAGCTGCAACTGATTTGTTCTGTTAATAATTTGTTCTGTTCACCCATTTCTCTAAATAATGCCCTTGAGCCTTGAGAGTGAATAAGTAAGGTGATGGAACGAAATATTTTAACGCATAATTTCTTTAAATTCAAATTGAATTTTCTTTTCGTGCAAAGAGGGAGCAGCCACAAAAAGCTACTGCTGTCAGTGGCTTGACAAAGTGACCCAACAGGTGATGACAAATGCAGTGTATATACCGAAACACTGAATGAAAAGCATGGGCAAGCCGCCATGATGGCTTAGTAGTTGTGGTGCTCAGCTGCTGACCTGAAAGATGTGGGCCTGATCCCGGCCTTGTTGGCCTGATTTCAATGAAGGCGCAATGCTAGAGGCCTTTTGTACTGTGCGATGTTGGTGCACGTTAAAGAACCCCAAGTGGTCGAAATTATCCACAGCCCACCACTACGGCGTCCTCATAGTCTGAGTCACTTTGGGACGTACGATAAACCGCATAAAACCATGGTCTCATTCTATGTGGTCGTAAACTGCACTCACATACCCATTACACAATACTGAACAGCAGAACAAAAGCAAGTGGTCAACTGTCCTATATACGATACAAAAAAGAAGTAGGCGAATGAGCAGCATTATTTAAAGACGTGGGGTGAAGCAACAAATCATCCATTTAATTTACACAAAGGGAAGAAAGTTGATATATGGCACCCGCCAAGCTAAAGAATAGACAGGCACTCCAACATAATCACCAGTAAACAAAATATATTAAGAGGAAAACGAGGTCCCAGGAAAGTTTGTTTGACACTTCAGATGTAACTGCAGCGCAAACACCCACATTCAAATTAAGGAACACACGCATACATGGATGCTGCAACAGCCACATGTGTGTCTGAGAGAGATAGAAACAGATTTATTATGATGCAACATGAAGCGCCGTGGATATCTTGTGCCAGGGTCACCAAAGCCATCTGGTCCATGTCAGCTTGTCCGATGCTATGGGTAATGCTGTAACCTAACCTAACCTAACCTAACCTAACCTAACCTTAATGCCGCTCAGACATGCTGAGGAAAGTTCTACACAACTGAGCCATACATGTTGCAGGGCTACCGATTTATTACTCTAGTAACAAAGGACAGCGCAGTGAGCTATGGAAAGAAAAATTATAGGTGTAACGTTAAGAGATCGGAAGAGGGCGGAGTAGGTGAAGGAACAAATGCGCGTTAATGATATCCTTGTCGAAATCAAGAGGAAGAAATGGGCTTGGGCAGGGCATGTAATGTGAAGGCAAGATAACCACTGCTCCTTAAGGGTAATAGAGTGCATTCCAAGAGAAGGCAAACAGATAGCAGGGGGCTGCACAAAGTTAGGTGGACGGATGAGATTAAGAAGTTTGCTGGGGTACGGTGCCCGCAACTGTGCACAGGACAGGGTTAACTGGAGAGAGACATGGGAGAGGCCTTTGCCCTGCAGTGGGCGTAGTCAGGCTGATGATGATGATGATGATTATGGGGCAGAAAAGAGGGCACGTTCCTGATTAGCATAGGGATGATAGCAAATGGGGCATGCAGGGGGAAGCTCTGAGATGGTAGATAAAAAAATTGCCAGGGGTGAGGGGTGTATCTTAAGAGGATGCACTGAAGAGAACGAAGTTGGGGAGTGGTGAGAGGTTTGTCAGGAACAAGAAGGCTGCAAAAGAGATCCTCTTATGTTGTCACAAGAAGATTATTTTGTGCCTTCATGCGAATGTGAGTGCTTGTGCTGCAGTTGCATCCGAAGTATTTCAGAAGCATTTCTTAGACTTAGAGTTGTTTTAATGCATACAAAGCATTATCATCATTGTTACTGTTATTATTAATTAAACAAAAAACCCTGCAAAGGTGTCGCAGATTAACCCCCTTCACGGAAGAGATATGGTCTCTCAATGCACTGATGGTTTGCTGAATAATCCATCATAAAAAGCTGATAATTTCAATCAATATTTCAGGCTTGCAAAAAGAATGGCAGTAACACAACACAACACCACTTGCGCACAAAAAAAAAACTTTCACCTGCTTTAACATACATTCTGAGGCTCTCGAAGGGGGATCTGTCCAAGTTTGTGCACTTTTAGGCGAAATATGCCCACTTCATTGCTACCATGGTATCATCATGTTCTTGCAAACATTCCGTTCTTTTTGACTGAAGGGTTTCAGGAAAATTCTGTCATATGATTTGATAAGCTTTGATATAGGCCACTATTAAAGGGAAGGCAAAATATGCATTGAGAACTACTGACCAATTTACCTGTCATTGACCCCATCCCAAATACTAGAAAAATTCCTATTTGAATGCATGAAAAAATTTTTTAACTGTCTCTGTTTTTTTTAATCATCAGGAACGCGATATTACAAGAAGGGGCATTGCATTAATTCTTGACAAATTTGCAGCTGAGCTGTATTCGTCATTTGACAAATTGTTTAACTGCACTTTTTTTCTCAGTGTTCAGAAAATCTTTGATGTGATGAAACATAGGATTTTACCAAGCAAACTGTACCTGCTTGGCTTTTGTGCTCTGTTTTTCGCTATCCTTGAGAATTTTTTGTATAGTCGCTCATTATTAAATTAAATAACCAAACTGAACCTGGTGGTAAACTGCCAATATATAGAGACTGGTAAACTGCTGGATTCTATTTTATCTTCCATACTCTTTAAAAAAATTTAATCACTAGTGGCTTCAGCTCGATGACTTCAGGTGCTTGGTCTTCCAGTGCATGGACAGCGCAGTTTTGCCCACAGATCAAGTACACTTTGAGACAGCAATGCATTAGTTGCAGGAAAACATAAATTATATGCTTAAATCATTTTCTGACAATGGAATTTCAGCTAACGCACAAAAAAAAAATGATCTCTTTCAGGAATATTTCAAAGGCTAATGATAGAGTGGTATTTTACTTATTCGCGGTTCTCTCTCCTGCAGCTGAAATTCAATGGAATATGTGAACTGAATCAAATATTCTAGCATATTCTCTTATACTATAGTGGTAGCTTAGCTTATTATGGTATGTTTGTGTCACATTACGGAAGATTCTGTGGTTGCTCTTTAATGTGAAATCCTTGACTCTAGTATCCATGAGAAAAAAAAAATATTAGAACTCAGATATGATACTCTTAGATAAGGTATTACAATATTTGTTTCAATTCCTTCATGTTTTCCATGTGGGCAATAAAGCTTGAAGAATGTTTCAAATGTGTTTTGAATAGCTGTCTTATGTCACCAAGTGTTCGCATATTCCTGTTTTTAGGTCTTTCCATAGTCTTTTTTACAAACAGACATTACTCATCACCATTTTTAGATATGAAACTTTTCAACAAAATTCACTTCCCATCGAAAGTTGCGGAACCACAAAATTTAGCTAGGTACAGGAAGGCAGCACACTGGCATATATGTACCTGACAGCTTTGGTGGATCACACAAAGAGCTCTTTACTGTACCATCTGTGCACAACCTAAGGGGCAGCTGAAGCTGCTGTATTATTCTTCAGTGTTTTGCTGCATTACCACGCGCAGTTTTCTGGCAGTGAAAAAGATGTGTGTGTGTGCATGCAGGTTAAATGAAAGTGCCTTTCCAAGATGGCATCTTGGGAAAGAACATAAATAAGGTGAGGCTGACAATGTATAATCGCGGCACAATAGAATCTATGTCATGAAAAGGAATTCTACTTTATAGCACACTTCTTGCAATATCACACTCTCATTATTGATACACTAGGATCAGAATGACTAACATTTCAAAAAGAAAAAAAAATTAATCTGTATTTGTTGTACCTGTAATAATTGTTTCTTGTAGCTTTTGCTTGTTTTGATTCTTTTGCTTCCGGTAGGAGTAATTGCACAGTTTGCCTTTATTTTATTTTATTTATTTTCACAATACTGCAGACCCTCATTTGGGTCCAGGCAGGGAGGGCAGAAAAACACATTCACACAACAATGTAGCACATATACAATCTAAAATAGAGTTGTATCTACAAATGTATCTACAATTGTCAGGCTGTTCGTAATCTTTAATTTAATATTGTGTGAATGGAAGAAAAGCAGCTAAGAGGTCTGCTACACTGTCAGGCATTCATTCATGCCTTTTCAAAAATGTGTGGGCAGAATGAGTGCAGTACATTTTATTTGTTCTGCTCAGTAAATAACCTGATTTGAAACTTTGCAAGGATTGTTCTGAACATATTGATTTATGAATGATTTATACTGCAATCTGGGTCTTTAAATTCTTTTACAGGGGCTGCTGGCTCTTATTGTACTGTCTGCATTATTTTTTCAGTGAGCACAGGTTCATCTGATGGTATGTTCTTCCATGCTTCACCTTCAATGGGGTAAAATGTGTGCTTTACACAATTTTCTTGCCTCAGCAGCTTTGGTAACAACTAAAGTCAAGAGCTTTCAACCTGACATCTGAACAATAAGCAAATTATTTCTACTTCTATTTAATAAGAAAAGTTCAGCTTTGTGATGACCAAGTAACCATATGACACATGTCCCACATTGCAGTTCTAATCCCTACTGTATCTCTCTGCTTGATGAAAATGCCATCATACCTTTCAATGAAAATTAAGTGGGTCTTGTACTGATATTGCACTTACTTGAAGGAGCTTTAAACCTTTTTTTCTACAGTCATGAAGACAGTAGATAAGCTATAGTTCAGGTGAATATAATTTGCTTTCACTGGGCAATTGCCATCTGGATTTACATACGTGCAAGGGAAACATCCTAAACTGAGAATTTGACATAGTTGCAGCTGATATGAACTAATATCGCTCAGCCTCAACCAGAAATCTGTTGGCCACAGTTTCAAATTAAGAATCATAGCTGTTTGCTAATATATGATGCCACACCTTCTCTTGCAAAGCAGCTTCACTGTTCGAGCTGGAACTAAGTGAAACTGTGTAATCAAAACTGAAGTGTGCCTGAAATATCATTGCAAATAGTTCTGGTTAATGACATAATAAAAGCCAAATGTTTGTCCTAGTCAATAGCAGGTCAACTTCACAAGCATGGCAGATTTCGAGTGGTCGCCAGCTATGGAAACCACAGGGTTGTGTGTGATCTCAGCAGGGGTCAGTTGGGATTTGTCAGACTAAACTGTCTACATTTTCAGTTGATACCAGTCAAAAACCTGCATGTATTGCAGCTGTGTTAAGGCTTCTGCTGTAATCTTTCTGTGCAAGGTGTGTCCCAGCTGGGATTAGTTCTTTTATAAGGAATTAACAGCTCTTAAAGGGATCTGCTTTTACACTGGCTGAGCTTGAAAAACAGTAGTAGGGAATGAAGTGTGTATATACTTTAGTGACCGCAGTGGGAACTGCTCGAGGAAAGAGCTGGGTATGCACTCATAGGCGTGGCTGCGAGTGCACCTGGCCCGTGCAGTTTCGCCCATTTGGGCACCCCAAACTCACTGCACTGCAGCCGAGAGAATCACAATTTGAGAAATCTAAAAACTGATGCGGATATTATGGTCAGCTATAATAAGGGGCATTACTGTAACTGGTAAAAAGTTAAATATTATATATTAATTTACAAGCCTGCGGGTTAAATAAATATCTTAGCTGTATTTAATCTATTTAAAAAATTGCCACATCTTCAGTGAAACATTCTGTAGGCCATCACTTTTGGACTAATTATAGCTTGTGGAGTACTTTCTCAAAGATAAATTAGGATTGGCATATATACTTTGCAACTGAAAACTCTCACATTCACCAGCTGAATTAATTTTATTTTTTTTTTGTTTCTGCAATACACGCTTTACTTATTTTCTTCTTCAGTTGCTACTAAAAATTTCACATTTCAGTAAAAACCAGTTCAGCTGCAAATGTCGGTGCACATACTACGACGCATTTCGCTAGTGATTACATCTCTGTTGCAAGCAATCAACCTGTGCCAGCTCACCCCGTTACCCATGCTTCTGGCCGAAAACCTCAACTGCAGCCATGGAATCAGCATTCTTGAATATGCATGAATTCTGTGGTCATGTTGTCCAGGTGGTGATGTATGTGATTTGTGTGCATCTGGGAGAGACAATATGAAGTTAAATTTTTTTGGGCTACACATATGTGTGTACGACCTAAGGCGAGAGTTTAGAGTGCACTCAAGTGTCCACATATAGTTGTTAAATGCACCAGAGCATCAAATGCAACAAAACACATTGCTGCAGAGTTTTTCATAGGACCGCAAAAAAAAAAAGTAACAGCCAGGTAACAGATGAATGTTTAGCGTGAAAAAAAATTATGCACTGTTGCCTGCAGTTTTTTTTATTATTATGACGTGTGCGTCACATCCTTTTCTGGAATTAGCAAGGCTGTGTGGTTCTCAGGATCGTTCTGCATGAGCAAAGAAGACCAAACAACACAAGTGATGAGTGTGCCATTTTTTCCATGATGCTATGCCAACTATACATATAGCTCAAATTTTGATTCCGCTTCTGAGCAGCTGTCTGTGGAAGGGTTTTAGCAGCTAAGAGGGAGCATGCCTAGAGCGTGCGAAGGTGCGGTACGCGCGCTCCTCTTCGCTTTTTCGCGGTGGCCACATTAATCCCATAGGATCATCGCCTATTGGAATCTCGAAATTGTGTATCTTAAGGTGCGGGTGACAAGAATAAAGCGGATGGCAGAAACAAAACCGTCGGAGCCAACGCGCGCAGCTGCATCTCGTGTGCCGTCTGCCGCGGCATAGTTTCGTTTTCGCGCGTTAGGGTCGTTCGTGCTGGCATCACAGCGGCGATGTAACTGTGCCAACAGCCGCACCAAAAATCACCTATTCTCTAAGCGTGCTCGCTTTGGCGTGGGGGCTTCCCGCCAGAAGTCGCCTAACACAGCGGCGGACAAGCGCATTAAACCAATGCCGGAATGGTGTAAACTGTCACCGCGAGGCGACTTCCGCGGCATGCGATGCGGAAATGATGCAACAATTGCATTATGTAACAGATACAGGCGATCGAGTTTCAATTACGTATACATGGGTTTCGATCTATGGCAGCTGGACTGGCTCATGAAAACGTAGCACTGGTAAAACGCAGCAACTGCGAACGTAACAGCGGGGTTCTACTCGAGGTTTGTTTTGCAGAAAAAAAAAATCAATTCTTCCACTTCCGCGGAACAACATATAACGCGTACTTCCATCTCGTATCGATATCACCGTTTCGCTGTACCGCACGCAAGCACCACGATGAGTGCTTTTAGTGGCAAAACCTATTGTGCTCGACCATTCCTCAAACACACGCACTCACGGTGAACTCTCGTTGTTTCGTGCTCGCTTTCTTAGCTCAAACTTTTGGTCAAATTCTATTCGAACTGAGGGTGCCAAGAGTGGACACGCGGCACGGTGGTTTTGTAGCCGCGTGCTGCTCTCTTTGAGCAGTCTTATATTTATGTTTGTTGCGAGTAAACTTGTGAGATTTGCGCCAAGACTTTTGAAGACGAAGCAAGGACCATCACGTTTAGAGCCAAATTGTGCGCGCGCCATAAAAAGGATATATATCGTTGCAACGCCAAGCGCCAATGGTCGGGCATAAACAGTTAAGGGTCTGAAAATTTGTTCAAATCATGCCGATTTGAAATTAAGGGTAAGGGGACCGAAAATAGTTCTTGACACAGAGTTCGGAATAAAGAAAGCCCGACTAGAAAGTTTAATTCATTCACTGGTCTTGTCATTCTTACGCGACCGCTCATCAGCACTGGCAGCATTAGCGTCGCCTCAGAGATGCCACTCGATAGGCCTCGCACGTTCTAAAATAAACTGGTCCCACGTCGTGACAGGAGCGCAGGGGAAAAAAAAAGGGAACTGCAGTGAAGCAGCCGCAAAGACCACAACCCACACCAAGCAACGCGCGCATAGTGCATGTAATGGCCTTTCATAGACTATCGGTCCGGGGGCTGTCGAAAACACGATGGCCGCGTGCAGCACGCTGCATTGCCATGCTTCATCATCGGCCAGGACAGGTAAACTGCAGGGCCGTTGAATAAGCGTGTACTGCCGGCAGTTTTGTCGCACTGAAATACGAGATTTTGACGGGACCGAAGTACCTTGATTTGAATGAAGCGATTTCCGTGTGTGTACAGTACACACACATACCTCTCGGGCAATAATGGCCCTTAGCAGCTAAGAAAGGTTAGAGCAAGAAAAAAATTAAATCTGACATTAATAAGTGATGCGAATTCAATCAGCCACTGTTCTATTTGAGGAAAGATAGGTCAGAAACGGTAAGAGAACACTGTAAATCGAATTTACCAAATATCATTTTAATCATTTAGGGCCCTTTGTTAACAGGTAAAGACCAACATTACCCAGTTTGTGCACCCAAAGCATCACCATGAAAACTGCGTGAAACCCAATTCCTGCTCAAAAATTGCCTTCAAGAGAAATGTAGTTTGCAACAGACTGAAGCTACTGTATAGAAATTGGCAGATGTCTTGAACCTGAAAACAATGGATGAACTAGCCACGTGATGTTTTCCATGTCATGTTGCATGACATGAATTACCGTGGAAGAGTGTTCTTTATGCTCTTTCAGAGTGCAGTTTAGGGAGATACCAATTTCACTAACTGCGAGCGAGAGCCAAGCGCTACAGAATCTGCCTCATTTGCAGTGGGTTGGAACCCCAGTAGTGCTAGGATGGTTGCCTAGCCTTTTTGAAATACCTACAAAGACCATTCAGTTAAAAGCACCCAGATTACAATATTCAGCTAGAGCTTTCCTAGCACTGTCAGTGCTGAATGAGGTGGTGGTATAGGCAGAAGCATCCCGCATCAAGGGATGGTGCAATCAGAAAAGGTGCTACCTACCTGTCAAAAAAAGTTGAAACTGGTCCCTCCTGTGCATCGAAAGTACACGTGCAGCACCCACGAACATTCATTACCTGATCTACATTTTCACGGGGCTTCAGTACCCTTTTAGCAGTAGTCTCAGAGCAGCTTGTCAGTGAAATTTCTTTTCCTCATTAACTTTGTGCAGCATTTTCTGCTGCAGGGGCATAAACAGAAAGGCACTATGCAGCTCTGCAGAGGAAACAAAGTGGAGGCTGGGTATGGTCAACCTACTGTTTTGTAACATGATTTTTCTATAGGGCCAACCAAGTTGTTAGTAATCTATTCATATGCTTCATTAATCACCGACAAGGCACGTTGGTAGGAATACTTTATTTGGCACAGCAGTTCTGGCAGCAATGGGTATATTGTAATTCTGCTTGTAGGCCAAGATGCAGACTTGTGAGCATGTTCTTGAGCCAGTAGCCTGGAACGATGAATAGGTGCCTTGGACCAGAGAATGCTGCGTCATGCAAGGTCGGTTGCTGCAGTCCCTCCCCTAGTGTCAGCCATATGCAGGGTTGGATGCCATGAAAAGAGAAAACAAAATGGGCAAGCTCAGAAAAGTAAAATGCAACTAATAAACCACCAGGAGAAACCCACAAACAAATGCACACACACAACAAAAAATGGAATGCATGCAAGAGAGAAAAAGATAAGAACATCTCCCAATTGTGTTCAGGAAAGTAAAAACAGTGCTAAATTCTACACAAACCACACAGAAAGACGGACAAGACGGGCACTGCAGTCTTTCTGTGTGGTTTGTGTAGAATTTAGCGCTGTTTTTACTTTCCTGAACACAATGTCACACCAACTAGCCCAGCAAAAGGTACTGTTAAACATCGCCCAACAGACTATCGCAGCAGCCTACGCACTCCTGTAGTGGCCTTGTGCATGGACATTTGAAAGACCTTAAAAAAAAAAAAAGGATAAAAGCAACATAGTTGAAGATGTGCTGGAAGAACCACACACAAAAAGAAGTGTGCACAGACCTCAAGAGAGAATGAAAATAGTCAAGACAAACAACGGAAGGTTTTCACTGGGTCAGACCAGTACTAATTAAGAGAATGAAATTATCAGGTTTCAAGTCTTGGCAGTTAAGCTTGGCCAACCCACAACACTGCCGCATTTCCTTTTGCAGCTTCCGACGCTGGCACACAGGAGGTCAAAAGCTCCATATACTAAACCCAAAACCTTAAAATGGGGGGACACCAAATTTTTGGTTGGCGTCCTTGTTTCAAATATTGCATTGCCCCAGGGCACATATGACACATGCTGCACGATTCATATATGCACTATAAATAATCTATTACCGTGTTACTTATACTGAGCGGTTTCGCTTTCTGAGCGCCGGGGTGTGTTATGACGTCACTCCCAAGAGCATCCACCCTGGTCACGCGGGCTCCAAAAGTAGACAAAGGGACTGCTGCGTCGTCTGCTCTCGTACACATGCTGTGCATAGCAGGGCTTTTCGAATTGCCGGCCGGTACTACAATATGCTTAGCAAAGCCAAGCGAGTGAGGGGCAACGTTGAGTTCTGAAACCAAGCAGCTCACTTGGGACGATCTCAGTCCGAATACGTGATTTCAGCGTTGTATTTAGCTTTGGAACACTCTGCCAATTCCAAAAGGATAAAAGGGTGCAACAATTTCTGGGAGTCTTTTTGGTGATCTCGCGAGTATATTGTGCATTCACAAGCAGATAAAATTTGTTTTGTACAATGCATTTTTAAAATAAATATTTGCTTTCCTTGTGCTTTGCTGCGTATGAAATTAGAGCTAGTTCTCAGCAATGCTCCTGTTCCCGTTGCAGCTTGGATAAGCCCTTGTGATCTAGATGCCAACTGAAAGCAGCATCTGCTTGCATTGGATGAAATGCACCCAGTGCAGTGCATTGCTGCTATCCATATTGCACATAAAATAAGAAGCTAATCCCACTCAAACAAATATCTTTCCGCGTGGTTTACATAGTCGAGTTTCCTTGCGGTGTGCACGGAATAACAAAAATCTGCGGACAAAAAGACTAAAATGTAGCCGTTAAATATGCTATCTAGGCGAGCTGAAGCATTCAACAAAGAAAATTAAAACTGGGCGTCCAGCAAGCTACACATTTTGAATCCCCGACGGCCGAAGCGAGAAACATAGTGGCGATAATAATGGACAGTATACATGATCAATTCACAGAAAAAAAGTAATGAAGCTGCATTGAAAAGAGATTTGCTTCCCCTGTTTGAGAAAGCTCCTTTTACGAAGTCCATCTCTTTATTATAGGTGGCTACCCTTTTCTTTATTCTTCCCAGCAATTGATGTTCTCTACCAAGTGCGTGGCAACATCAATTTTTTCATTTTCAAGCAGATAATAGCAGTAAAATTCACGGCAAATACAATTGAATATTCTAGAGTAGTTCAGCAGATATCAATACAGATAGTTAAAATTACAATAAAAACATGTTTCCTCAAAATGCAGCAATGAAACGGAATATTCTACACCAATATTTTACTTCTCATAATTTAGATAGATAGATAGATAGATAGATCTTTATTTAGACAACAAGGTCTCGGATACAGGGGCAAAAGGCAGATGCACTCTGCCTGACGGGGCCCAAGCACCCGACACAATGCTCAGGACAAGCGGCAAAAGAAGCAAGAGCTTCATACACTCTCATTACAAAAAACAACACATAATTATACAAGGTAAAAGTAGGAGGAAGGTGCATACTTTTGCAATGACATAATTAAAGTAAATATTTACAAGGCACATCACAACAAGAAAAACACGAGAATTCAAAGAGTTGACGGAAAAACAGGGACATCAAGAATTTTAATCATTCGGGCGAGAATGCTTATGAGCATCTAATGCTTATGAGCATCTCAGTGAATGAGGGGAAATCATGTAGAATTGTAAAATTTGCCTAAAGCATAACTGTGTGCAGGGAAAAACCTGACAGCTTGAATTTGTAAGGTGGCAAGTGGAGATGCTCTTGCCACAGTTCACACTGAAAAGGCGTATGACGTGATGTGGCACACTGCTGAGAAACAAAAGATTACACGAAAAATCAATGAACAGCAGCTCAAGCTACAACGCGAGTGAGAGCTTTAACAAGACTGCGTCTTCCACGCTGCCTCGTGACACCTAGAGACAGATCCAACCGTGAAATGCTGTCCCAGATGCACCATTCTTGACGGGACATGGCCCGCTTAACTTTTGTGTATGGGTTTCACCACACTGGAATCCCTAGCCATAACGGGCCCACAGATGCTGGCACATTTCAATTCGGAATCTGTGCAGCAATTTCGGCAGCTGTTTTCCTTCTCACCTGACGAAAAGTGCCTCAGTGATCTGGGCTCTTAGATTTGGAAGTTTCTTAAAATTATGCTCACAAGTTTCTGCTCTCTTTTAATGGTTTATAAGAGTGGTGGCCATATGTGCTTTTACAGAAGAAACAAAGAGCAGCACTTTGAGAAAATGCTGGAAAATTATCTAAACGAAACACTCTGCATGCTTTCAGGGGATTCATAAACTGCTCATTGCACTGCCAGAGATTATTTCAGGCTTTCAAAGGTTGGTTTTTCCATCAGTGAAAAGTACTGCCGTTTCCTGCCTTTCCAATGAAGGCACCCTGTGCTCACACTGGCATCCCTTTCGACAGCAGCAATGCCATGGGACAAGCACCAAGAGATTTCCATAAAAAATATCAGCTTCCTATGACCTTATCACAGCTCAAACCACAGAGAAACTAGCCTGTTTGTTTCTGCAATGGCCCACAAGATTGACGAGGCCTGAGAGCAAGATTTTCAGATTGATTTTGATGCCACGCTAGGGTGGCGTGGCTCCTTGCATGAGTACACTGAAAGTGCATGAATTCTGCACATTGCTATGACTACGGCTTATTCCACAGAAAATACTTTTGAATGCAGCAATGTCCATTCGTATGCACCAGCACAAATTTACTGTTGAGTCCGGGAACCTGTACAGAATGAACCAGTATATACAATGCTCACATCATGGACGACAAGAAAGACACCCAAAACAGACAGGCTGCCATGCCTCACACATGTTAGAAGCAAAAATATGCCACGCCAATGTGAACAGACCGTGTGCTGGGCACCGCTGAAACTTGCGGCAGACCACTGCGTTAATTTCAGTCAGTCCTTCACACCCTGTAAAGCCATCACAGCCCTTCAGAGAAATATAGCAGAACCTTGCTATTCTGTTCTTGGTTCGTGTAATCTGCCGTATACAAACCCAAAAATTATGCGTGTTACACTATTTTTCTTCACAATATAAATCCTGGATAACTTTCTGAAACGATTCCCCGGTGTACATGTCCATAATTTCGTCAAATTCTGACGGCACGGTGCATTCATTGACTAAGAAGAAATGCCAGCCAAGCTAGTCATCATTTTTCGATACTTTGCCCAAATGCACCTGAGCACTGCGGAGAAGGCTATGAAAAAAAGCAAGGAGACAAAGCATTTTAAGCGCAGCGGCAGTTCCTCCACACTACACAAATGCAATGGGACAAAGTATCAAAACGCCAAGGAATAGTTGATGGACTGGACGTGCCATGAAGCTCCAGCCCCATGAAAAACGAAAATATGGAAAGAACTTGCAAGCGCTAGAAAAAGAGCTTTCCAAAATTTGTGCCAGCACACACACACACAAAACTTTTAATGAAGTGAAAGTGCCAATAAATGCCAGGGATTAGGAAATGGCGCAAAACCTGGACATGGAGACAATCACGTGCAGACCAGGAATCAAATTTTTCGAAGCTCCTAATTCAAGCTTCTTGCATAAAACAGCACTTGCAACATCCAAGAAAAAAAAAAATAATAAAAGAAGGAGAAAAAAAAAGTGGGGGAGGGGGGGGAAGGTGGCAAGAAAATTTGCAGACACCATCGCGTCAGGATTTAGCATTCATTGAAAAGCAGAGTGCAATCACCTTGAAATCAGTGGGTGGCCAAGCAGCTGCCTAGGGAATTTCTCAGTGCCTTTAAGTTCTTACGCAAACGATGATACACCACCCAGCTTGCCATATGTGACAATGCCCATGGGAAAAATGAATATTACACACCACACAGCATGTGCAGAGGAGGGAATGGCCATGAGCATTTTGGAGCAGTCTTTGCCGCAAGCCAAAATTCCATTAGGAGCAGTTTTCCAGTTTTGTAGCAGGTGACCAATACTGAGAGAAGGTAAAGGTACGGATATGCCAAAGTTTAAAAAACTACTGGCTGCACAGTTTTTTTTAAATGCATATTATTTAAAAGGAAAGTTCATGAGTGCTTTAATGCGCACGCCACACTGACATAATAAGACATGTTGCTGACATGCCTAGCCTACTTGCAGCTGCTTGACGCATCTGGAAAGAGAGAACTCTTCCCTCCCATTGCAAGGAGAGGGGGGTGCCAGCCTGTGCCCACCACACCCGAGGCTCGTCACTAACCTGTTTGCAGGTGCTGGTGTACGAGCAGCCACGACCCTAGCCATGCAGATGTGCCCATTGCTGTCACATGACTTGGCCTTTCTGCAGCAGATTTCAGTTTTCCTCCATGCGCCGCACCTACCATTGCTGCATTGCCGGCTGATCTGCGCCACTGTGCAGCTGTGGTCCAGCCCCTTCTCATTGCGTTCTCATATTACCAACGCTGTCATGGATAGCCTGCTTCCCAAATTAAATAAGCTGCAGTGTGTCACATCAGGGCGAAGCTCTCAGTATTGACAGCTACACTGCCTGTAAAGGGCTCTTTGCAGATGTTCTGCAGCAGGATGGCAGTGTCATCATCCCCATCAGCCTGACTACGCCCACTGCAGGGCAGAGGCCTCTCCCATGTCTCCCTCCTACTAACCCTGTCCTTCGCCAGTTGCGGCCACCGTATTCCCCGCAAATTTCCTATCTCATCCGCCCATTTAACTTTCTGCCGCCCCCTGCTACGATTGCCTTCTTTAAGGACCCTTAAGGACCAGCGGTTATTTTGCCTTCGGATTACATACCCTGCTCAAGCCACATTCGAGGCTGAACGGTAGCTATGCAGTTAAAAGGTTTCGAGTGCACATTTTAAAAAATTGATCAGGAATCATTTTTTACCAGGTAAGTGGATATATTCAGGCCGCTTTCAGTTTGGGCATATTGCCGCTTTGCACATAGTTTTTCTGCAGTGCTACGAGGTACGCCTTAATGAGGTTTCACTGTACTTATGAGTAGTAAGGTTGCTGAATTTGATGCGTCTCAACGTGAAATCTGAACTGACTGATACACCTCCTGCAGTGAGGCCCATGACCCATGTGTAAAGGTGAAGTTCTGATCTACTGCTATGCGATGCATTCAGAACAGGTGCTGCCCTTGATGGCCTCACAGATAACTTTGACAACAACGGCAACACAGACATCAAAGTTTGCTCTCCACCATTGGTGCCACGTTTGCTGCTGCTCTAATGTCATTTTCTACAGTGGCCCACTCACAACTCACCTCAATCCTGACGGCGGTGCCAAACCAGCAAACAACCTATAAGTGGTACTGTGCGGATGGATCTTATGGCCATGCCACTGCTCTAAGTACATCACACCACTTTCTCTCACTCCCATGGCGACATTCCGAGCAAAGGTGGGGGAAGGAGGAAGTTGGAGCACCACAAAAGCCAAATGTACAACAGGGACACAATGCAGTGGCCTCGCTCAAAGCTCTAGCCCAGAGCTCAAACAGCACAGGCATGTCTGGCTGAGCTTACAACTTCTGTCACACCCAAGTTGACAGCTCACCAGCCACACACACCGCAACAATCACACACGCCAACAGTGCAAGATCTGGCGATATGATGTTAAGCCATCTGTGCTTTAACCAACCCGAAATTCTTACCACTCAGTCCAGTAGATGACCTCGGTTCTCTCCGGCGATACACCCAGCCATTATTGTTCACAGCTATGGTAAATTATCATTTCAACCTCTCAGATTCCCTCACCAAGAGGCATGAGGGCAATTGATTACTGTTTGGTTCTTCGGACCAAGAGGCATTAAGGAATAACTACAATTTCTGGGTAAACACTCCCTGAAGGGGCCACAGAAAATCCTCCACCAAAGCTGCAAATTATACTGTTTGAACAGAAACTACTTTTTGTTGTTTATTTATCAGTTTATCTGTACCTCAACGGCCCAAAGGCAGCATTACATAAGGGGTGGGCTGACATGTAACCTCCTGCCACAGAATTTTTCACAAAAAGCAAACTGAAGAGCTACACTGCCCATCCCCATCCTTGAGGCTTTTTTTCCTCTCATAATTCCTGCTGCACTGGAAGCCCTACGTTGGTGCTTGAACCTGAACGCCACACACCCATAGGTGTGCCGCACACATCTTTTATCAGCATAGCGCCACGTAAGATCATGACAATGCCGCATTTGAGGTCAAGAGGTGCAAGTACACAAAACAGTAGGAACGAAACGAAAACACTAATGCTGTGTGAGTCATCCCTGTGCTCTATCTTTTGGCTGCCTCAAAAAGTGAAACTACAACAAATATCGGCTTTTACTTGTGGGGGAAAAAAAAAAGAGACAAACATAGAAGGAACAACACAAACAACGCCTCGTCCTTGTCTTCCCATGTGTTCTTCAAATATGGGAACTACTCCCTCGTTCAGCTACCTGGCCTACCTACATTCGCCTATGGCTTCTCGCCTCTGCTTATCTCTAGGGGCACAAATGTTCCCGGTTTCACAGCAGGAGGCCCACTTTCAAAATTATAATTTGCTAGATCCATAACAGCCGAGTTGCTTTGTTTACTATACAGGCAGGCTTTGTTCACCTGGGGTCTGCAGGTGAAAGCCATGTTGAGAGTTAATGTTCCCACGTTTTCTTTGTTTTTTCTTTCTACTAGACAGCCAGGGCAAAAAACTGCCACTCACCCGTGCAAAGCAAATGGCCACATAATCATCATTACCACAATGACCTGTCACAAGGGAGTAATTACTCATTGGCATCCACCGGAGCGCAGCCATACGGCTACAAAGGAAAGCTATACAGCTTTCTCAGAAACTTCGTAGTTAAAGAAAAATTCGTCCTACTCCACCTTGGGGATTCCCCTAAACATTTGACCAACACTGTTCCCACTTCGAGTTATTGATCAATTCGATCTCGCCCTACCATAACCTTGCCGTCCTGGTTAGCTCAATTGGTAGAGCGACTGCTCCGGTGTAGCGGTGGTCCTGGGTTCGAACCCCGGACCAGGACGAATTTTTCTTTAACTACGAAGTTTCTGAGAAAGCTGTATAGCTTTCCTTTGTAGCCGTATGGCTGCGCTCGGGTGGATGCCAATGAGTAATTACTCCCTTATTACAAATCTACTCCACCTTGGGGGATTCCCCTAAACATTTGACCAATGACCTGTCACACACTGCAACAGTGCCTTGTGAGCTTTATGCAACTCACAAGCTTCCAAAATATCAAAGGACATCACGTTAGCTACGTGGGTCCAAGCACCTTCCCCGTGTAATACCGAAGCTCAGTGCAGGTGGCACAGCACTAGTTTTAAAATTCACAGGAGGTGGAGAGCTCACCTAGTGGCGCCTTAAAGCCTTTGCTGCTTCCGCATTCTATCGTCCCATTTTGTTCAGCCTCTGCGCCAGCAAGAGAACGCCGGACTCGATGCAGGAATCGGGAAGGTCCGTGCCTACAAGTAAACTGCATTTCGGTTTTTCAAGTGCCGTTTTCTGAAATGAAAATAAATTTAAAAGAACATGTTTACGCGCTGCAGACACCAAAGCGTAATCGTTTATCTCGCCGCAATTAGTGCCCCTGTTTCGGAAAGCGGCTCGTATGGATAAACAGCAACAAAACTGTAAAATGAATCATTAAATCAGTAATCTATACACTTTTCTATTAGCGGGGGCACAAAAATCGGACCGCACACAGAACTCACCGCATAAACGGTTAGTTTGAACTGTTGTCAAAAGTTTCCCGCCTTTTTTTCGGGCGCACGCTAAACATGCCTGTTTTACATGACCAAAAGTTACGTTGGGCCGGGCTGACAAAAGGTACAAAAACATACGCAGCGCATATTCTCTTCTGTCGAACTGCACTGAGCTTTTGAGCAGAACTCAGGATAAAACAGACGAGTCTCACCTTTACGGCCTTTGTGTCCACTGCCGGGCAAGCGGGCTCAGTGCTAGTCCTGGGTGATCTGCAAATACAAAATATTCGGGTGCAAGGAAGTTCAAAATGAAATGCCGAATGCCATATAACGGGCAATAACTCAATACATACAGTACATACATACCAAAAGACAGGAAGAATAGAGAAATTGCTCACGGGCAACACGAGCGCGCGTAGCTCCCACCGTCCGGCCATTCTCCTACTGCAAGCAATGCTCGGCTCGGCTGTAGCTCGGCTCAAACATGACAAAAACAACAAAAAATTGGCCGGACGTGGCGTCATTTTTCAAACCGGATGCGACGTCACGGGTGAAAATAACGCTTGCGTTATTGCGACCGGGTCGCAGGAGACACTTCCCGCGCGTTTGTGCATTAATTCACGCGCCAACAGCCCAAGATGGCTGCCCCCATCAGCGGCAGATATAGCGGCCCGTCGGAATAAGCCTCAGTAGTCGAGCTGCACATACCTCGTCCGGCGGCTGCCCAGCGGGGTAGTTCATCGCACCGGGACCAAAACAGAGCCGGCAGTCTGAGCCTGTTACGCGCGCCCACTATGGGACATGTCGGCGGCTCGTGCAGGGCTTCTTTCCGTATCAATTAATCGATCGCTGCCTTTCAACGACGCACCGCAGCGGCGGCTTCGTAATCCGCGCCCTAATCCCTCTCCGTGTCGGTGGAACTCTGTGAGCTCTGCTGTCGACCCATCTCTCTTCCGGATGGGCTTCGCTGACAAACCATGGGGCTTCGCGCTGCCTCGTTAGCAGCGATAATGAGGCCGCGGTCCGCGGAAACGCGTTCGGCCTTGAATTACCCCCGAGTGCAAAGCAAGCCTGTGGGCCTTGGCTGACTGGTGGAATCGAGCGCGACGGTCTTTGGGCGTCACTGGAGTCCGCGGGCTTATTTCCAGACAAGGAACCCCCGTTCTGTCCGAGTTTGTTGCAAGAGCTGACAGTCTCGTGGGAAATGGGTCGAATGAATCGCCTGTGGCTGCGCACTTTCCTTGCGTGCCCGTTCGCAGTTGCGTCGTATGAGCAGCCGCGGCCAAGTGATTTGTGTCATCTGACCTGGTTTATCTAATAACTTGCGTATGCGCGGTCCCGGCATAGTTCGGCATTTTTGTGCTTTTGTTCGGTAGGCACCGTGGGTTTGTTTCGTGGGTTCTTGTTTTGCATCGAATGCATGCAAGTATAGCTGCAGCGCTCGCGTATTATTAAAACTTATTCTTTGCGCAAGTTGGGAGGTGAAAAGAATAAATTATGAAACGCTGCCGTCATTGTTTTCGTTTCTAAGCCTTTGTGTTTGGTACACTTAGCGGTCGAGACGCGATTTTTCGCGCGTATCGTGTTATTTAGTGAAACATGGCGGAACGGTGTGGCCTAATTTAATGCTATTATGTACTACCTTATCCGTCCAGTTTTGTCTGCGCTGTAGTGCCAAGTCCTCCACCTCCCACCCCACTTTCTCTCCCCGTGGTGATCCACCCTGGCTCTGATGTTTGCGGTGACCGGCTCTGTGGTTAGGGCGCTCTGCTCCTGATCCCGAGTGCCCGGGTTCGAACCAGACCGCGGCGGCTTTCGCAAAAAGGCGCCCGCGTGCTGTGCGATGTCTGTGCACGTTAAAAATCCCCAGGTAGTCGAAATTATTCTCCGGAGCCCTCCGCTACAGCACCTCTTTCTCTTTTTCTTCCTATCCCTCCTTTATCCCTTCCCTATGGCGCGGTTGAGGCGTCCAACAAGAAGTGGGGCAGTTACTGCGCCATTTCCTTTCCTCGAAAACCACTGATGTTCTCCCACACTTGAGCGCGAGTTGTCGACTTCCACCTGCGAGCCTCGACAACCGTATTTCGGTGCACAAAAAATTCGCCTATGCACTGAGACTCTCCACTCCACGTTTGACGAACCCCCAGGGCGTCGAAACTGATGCGGAGCCCTCCACGCACCTCTTCATTCCTCGGCTTCTCTGCACCCCCCCCCCCCTCTCTCTCTCTCTCTTAGCTAGTGACGGGACACCTTGCATGCTGCAGCCAATTAGGGCCGCGACGATTGTTCCTGTTTTTCTTGGGCGTCCCGTACTTCGCCGCCGATGGAGGCGCATCGTAATCTCTTTTTCGCGTGCCTCTTGGCCGACAAAACACGGATGCTCGTACGCGGGGACGGGACGACTGTGATGGCTGGGCGTCCTGCAGCACCGGGAAAAGGATGTTCTCGAGGCGGGGACGTCGTCATTTGCATAGTCGCAGGACCTGCCTTGCCGCTCGCTTCTTCTCCGCGGATAATGCGTCCTGTCTGACTCACTCGGGGAAGTCTGGGCCGCGGCAAAACCTGCCTCTCTCATCATCGGGTCCGGCCAGAGCCGTGTCCATAAACACGCCGTAGTTGGAGGGGTCACCTTGCGCGAGCGGGTTACGAGTGCGCGCCAGTGCGTCGAAAGTGTGTGGTTAGCGCGCGTAAGCGGAATTGGCGATCCGGCTGGCTGCGTGCGACAAGCGGGCGGCCTTGCCCCGATCGGGCCGCACCTACCCGACGCGATCGAAACTGCTGGAAGGCATGCTGGGGATGTTCTGGGGCACTCATGTTTCATCTTTCTTGTTTGACTTCGCGGGAGATTTTTTTTTTTTTAAACTGCGTGGCGTTTCTCTGTTTTGTTTTGGTTTTCTCACTCTCTCTCTTGCTTCCCCCTCGCTTTAGTTTTGTCCACTTGTGGATTGAGGCTACTAAACCGGTCGTTTATTTTATACATTTATTTGCCCCGCCGCGGTGGCTCAGTGGTTACGGCGCTCGGCTGTTGACCCGAAAGACGCGGGTTCGATCCCGACCGCGGCGGCTAAATTTCGATGAAGGCGAAATTGTAGAGGCCCGTGTACTGTGCGGTGTCAGTGCTCGTTAAAGAACCCCAGGTGGTCGAAATTTCCGGACCCCTTCACTGCGGCCTCCCTCATAGCCCGAGTCGCTTCGGGACGTTAAACCCCCATGAACCAAACCAAACTATATATTTATTTATTTATTTATTGCGGAAACGTTACGCTGCACGCACCGTCGAAGGCGCGCGGTGTTTGTGCAGGTATACACTGCGTCTTGGCGTGGTAGCAGCCTTTCTTCCACCCGTGAAGAGAGGCCCGCGTGTTGACAGGAAATTTCGTCACGATCTGTTTTCTTTCCGGCTGCGGGGGAACACACTGGGCGACTGTTGTGGTTGCCCGAGCCGACGGGAATCAGCGTTCCGCGAGCTTTCGACTCGGCAGGTTTTCCGGGTTTCCGCTACGTGTGTATACGAGGAACAAAGCTCGTCCTTCGTCACTTGCGTTCTTCGAACGATATTGTTCTCGCAGGCAAGCCCCGCAGTTTCCGCCTCAGCGTTTCGTTCGCTGTGCAGATAAGAAAAACACGCTGGGGCTGTGTGATACAAGCATGAAGTACCGAGGACTGAGTATATTGAGAAGGCAGAATTACAGCGGCTGTCGAAAACATTGTACAGCACTTAATGCTCTCTTTTGAGCTTGAACAGGCGCGTCGGCTTCGTAAGCTGCCAGACTGCGTAGGTTTGGACGATCTGACTGGTTACATTAGGTTACCTGCGGGTTGCGAAGCAGACACTCCCGGCAGCCCCTTTACTGTTTGCGCGGTGGCAGGGCAGGGCTTCCTTCTTACGTCGGTGTACGGGTGCAGCGGCCTGCTTTCCTAACCGAGTTACTCGTTCAACGTGCGTACGCAAAGGGAGGTGCGCCGCGAGCCTCTGGCTTTCCTAAAGGAATTAACGCATGGGAATGCTGTTTTGTAGAGCCCGGTGTTCAGCGCTGCATAACGTGTATAGGGTGTGTGTAGACGCAGAGAGCTCCGAGCTTGTCAGGCGCCGGCATTTTCCAGCTGCTTATCGCAGCTGCGGCATTCTTCAAGCGTGCATTGTTGTTGAACGATTAGCGCGTATCTTTTGTGTGCAGCCATCAGCGCGCACCGTCAACGAGGCTCAAATTTGAGCCGGCAGTTGCCAGACTTGTGACACAGGCGCTGCGGGAAGAATCCCTTTCGTTCACACGAGGCGAGGTCGGTCTCGGAAAGCGCCGCTTGAAAACGACCGCTCTTTATACTATATTTCATTTTGGAGAGGCAGCGCGAGCGAGTTCTTCGTAGCAGCCTCTCTGGCCGCTGGCGGACGTTGGCGAGTCCAGTATGCATAACACGCTCGTGCATCGTCGAGGCCATGGACGACGCCCGGGCACGATGCCACGTGTGCCTGTATAATACGCGTGGCTTTGTGTACTCGGGGACGACTTACGAAACTCGGCCCTCTTCGAACGCAGCCGAACGGGCCTCGGGCGGAAAAGACTGACCCTCCGGCCTATTGCGCGATAAGCAGTCTTTCGGGAGCCTCTGCCCAACCCGCGCGTGTTTTCAGTCTGACACTGCGTGCCACTGGGGCAGAGGCGAATGCGTCGACGTTGGCGAACACGGCGTCATCACAGCGGCGTTGTAAAGAGAGCTCCGTATCGCTCTCGACGCTATCCCGGCGTCGCCGTCGTCCCGCGGAGGGGGAGGAGACGCGTTCGTCGTGATAGCGCCTCCGTCGCTGTGCCTTGCGAGAACGCACCTGCGCATCGACATCAGCGGCTGTCTCCGGGGCCGCGCGTGCATGTGTGATGATAGGCAGCGGAGAAGTCGGGACCGCTTCCGTTCCCCCGACACGCACTCGGTCTGTCGTTTGTCGCGCCGCCGCTACTACCTGGCCTCGAATATGCTACTATACAACTGCGCGTTGTCGGCGGCTCGCCTTCCTCTTTGTCACCGGGCCTACTCGGCGCGTGTCGCTTTCCACGCGAGGCGCGGCTGCGTATCGCTGACCGATGTGTGTTACCTGCGCCTTGTTTTTCCCATTCTCATTCTTCTTTTCTGCTGTTTTTTTTTTCTCCTACGTCTCCGCGTTGCGATTTCCTTTCTGTGGGTCGCCGCTGTTGTCTCGCATTTCTGAGACGCGCTCCTTTCCTTGCATGCGAGCTGACGGCCGTTTCGTTCTCGACTCCGAGCGCGGCAACTGTAACAGAAGAGTGTGCCGCAGCGATTCGCCGTCGCGAGAGCGCTTTCTTTTATTTGTTTGTTTTATGCTTGAACTGGAGGGAACTGCGAGCCGCCCCAGTGACAGGCTGCCAGCGCAGTAGTGAGCGCTTCTTTGTGCGGGCGTCGCTCGCTCGCTTTCGCCGCCCGCCCGGCAACAGCGGTGTTCGTTCGCTCGCGACGGTGCCGAGCGAGCGAGCGAGACTCGCGTGCGCGCCCTCAGGCCGTCTCGCAGTTATGGTTTCGGTTCTGTCGTCGGCGCTGATTGAGCTTTTGTTCGGGAGCGCTCAACTGGTTAAGCGAGACCTGGCGTTCTTGCTCTTTGAAAGCTGACGAGCGGCCCTGGTCAAAGAGCGCATAGCGTTGTTTGTATACGTCGCGAGACCATTGCGTTTTGTTCGCAGGCGCCCGCTTGCGGTGCTGGTTCGCCCACTAGCGGCGAAAGGCACCGGTACTGACCGGTACGGCGTGAAACCCTTGCGCGGTTGGAGGCTCTGGACGGCGCAGCTCCACATATTCGCCTCGGGAAACAGCCCAGCGCTCTGTAACGTTCAACGGGGAGCCACGTTTTGTGGCGTGCTAATTACGGAGTAATAGCTTGAGTCTGCATAGCGGTTTTGGCGATGAAGGCAGTTTTTTTAAACCGTGGTCTTGAACGAATAAGCCAGTCAAGCGACGCAGGAGAGAGGGGAGACGAGGCACACACTACGACTGAAACTAACCTCGTGTGTGCCTCGTCCCTCCTCGGTCCTTCGTTGCTTGACCTGTTTATTTGTTCCTAGACCATCTATCTACCAACTCACCCAGATCGCCAGCATGGTCAGCGCTGCCCGTGCATCTGACGAGTGCGACGTAGTGGGTCTACTATAGGCACAATGCCAGTGATATATAACTGGTCATATGTTTAGGGGAATCCGCCGGGGCGGAGTGTATTTGTAATGAGGGAGCAATTACTCTTTGGCATCCACCCAAGCGCAGGCACCCAAAATGGATGGACGCCAGTGAGTAGTGAGGTCCTTATTACAATGTATAACTGGAGACGTTCCACACCCCGTTGCGAGCTCTTCGCGATTTTGCCACACATCTTTGAACTATGTAATCGTTCTCGGCATAAGCGTGTCGGCTGGGTATCGTTTCAGGCGCATATGTTTTAGCGCGACAACAAAATGTAACCAGTTCTCATGATCGGTTGAGAACGAATGCCTGACGAAAAGAGAACGACGACAGTGACTAACTACACCGCCGCTATGCGCAAGCTGCCTTACAGGCGTTGGATGCCACCGCGCTTTCGTGTGTTCCTTCGTGACGCCTCGAATCGAGCGGGTTGCCCTTCGTGTGCTCTCTACCGAGACTCCCGGGTTTTTCCCTCGGTATGCCCCGGCTGCCGGCCTCTTCTTCGTGTTCGCGTGCTCAAGTGTGTATGCTATATACGCCTCTACGCGCCGGAAAGAGCGACGCCCGGCCCGCAGTGCGCGCACAAAGGCGTTCTTCACGCGTCCGTGGCCATGCATGCATGCATGCCCGGCGCCAGGACGAGAGCATCACGCGTGCGATGCCCTTCCCGCCACCACTGCCACATCTCGTCGTCCCGTCCCTCCGGCAGCCGCTGTTGTTTTCGTTGGCGGCGTCCTCGCCACGCGAAGGGTTAGGCTCCGAGGGATGGAGGAACGTTCCGAGAGATCTCGCCACGTCTTCTTTTTCTGTCCGCGACGGAATACCCAGAACCCCCGTCTTCTGATCCTTGTCTCGCTTTTAATGCGTCTCCGCGGTGCCGCGCCCCGTGCTCGTTGGCTGCTCTTTTGATGGCCCTGCACTTGGCGACAAACCGAGCGCGAAGGGTACTACGTCGACTCGTCATCCCGTTGCCTCCTCCTTTCAAAACTGCGCGGACGAGGGCGCCGCCGCCGTTCGCCCGTCAGCCGCTTAATTTCTCGGATTGCGGACCCATTCGTCGTGATTGAATCTCTCCGCTGGCTTTGTGCGTGGCCACGGGTCGTAATGCGTTTCGTGTCGCGTTCGGTCTTGTTCTCGCTGCATACGATGGGTGTTGGGGTCGGGTGCTTTGCGCGAGAAGCCAAGTCGTCTGCGCGCGCTGATATTTTAGTTGCAGTGTGAGTGAAGGGCAAAAAGGGGGCAGATCTGGGGTCCGGTTGGTACAGCGTTAGCTTGCTAACGGGGACAGGACCAGGCAGGAGGAATCACACGCACTCTGGACGAAGCGCTTGTGTTCGTGTGCTCCACCTAGTCCTATCCTCGTTTGCAAGCTAGCACTGTTCGAACGTACAGCCCCCGTCGAAAGTATACAGCCCAAGGTGCTTCGTTGCAAAGCCTGCAGCGTGCCTCGTAATGCGTCCTCAGTGACCGTAATCTCTAGAAAGAGGAAGAATGGCTTCGTGCCCTCAGTCCTCCGGAGCTTTGAACTGATAGATGTGCTAGGGGGCCGCGCTGGGCAGCATAGAAGCAAACCCCTTGGTGTACTTTTGCAGAGGCTGTACGTCAAGTGAGGGAATTTCGCAGCAGTTAGCGACGGTGTCGCGCTGCGTGTAGTGAAACGTACTGCAACAAAGGATGTATAGGCATGGCTCCGCAACGCATGTGCAGGGAAGGAGCAAATTGTGACGTTCTCGTCGTAAGCGACGACCGCTTTTCGTCATGTGCTGGGCGGCGTCCGGTGGCACGCCGCTGAGCATAGACATGTGCAGCTCGCGTGGATCTGTATGCAGTTGCGTCATCATTCGCTCCCTGTCTGCCGCCCCACTTCTGACAATCTTGTACGCGGCTTTTGATATTGCGTAGCTGCGCACGTGATTCACGAGAACCGGAGTATAAGGTTGTCTTATCTCTTCTGGCTGTCTATTTACTTTTCCCATTCTTTTCGTTTCATATGTAGCCAGTGGTTGCACGCGTGTAACTCCCGAGAGGGGGGGAAAGGGGAACACCCCTGGTGACAACTCCGGGCTGTCTGCCAACGCCGAGACGAGGGAGCTCCTCCTCCGCCTCTGGTGTCGCCGATACTAGGGTTAGGTTTCGCGGCATGCGCGGGGTCATATACCGGCTCGCTTATCGCCTCCGATTTCATTGGCGCGATTGCCGACTACTTGAATGCCGCTTTCCCTGGAAGCTTGCTTCCGTGTTCGCGGAAGCGTGTGGGCATTCCTTCAAGTTGAGTTTCTGGATGACGGGAACAACAAGCAGTTCAATCCGCACCGCTATATTTCCCCTTCTGTTGTCCATTACTGTAGACAGAAAAGGATAAAAAGGCAGTAAACTGACCTCCAGCGCACTAGGAGACAGCTCACTGCATTTTTACTCCCGTATAGGCATATTCGTGTTTAGAGTGAGAGTACGGGTTGCCTTTAGCTTTCATCTATACTTGGTGTGGATTCGACGGCCTCCTCATTTACGGTGTGAAATCGCGAGACGCCTCGGCCGACATCTTGCCCATGTGAGCAGACGGAAGAGACCGTCTCCGCACTTGTATTCTCCGTACAAAGAAAAGTGTCGTCGCGAACCTTGGCCCTGACCTCGGAATCGCGCGCTGTAGTACATTTGAGTCCGGGCTCCCTCTCTGTGCTTCGTGCGTCTCCGTTTTGCGCAGGTCACTCGGCTCGGGTGGGATCGCGCAGTACGAGGTGCGACGCAGTATCTGCGCCGCGGCTGGGATGCGCGGCGCATGACGTCGCGTAACCACTGCGCACGTGTGCGATTTGCGTGGGCGCCCTCCGATCGTGTGCGCGTCGACGTACCGGGCGCGAGGCGATGAACGCCTGTCGTCCCAAGGTCGCCGATGGCGGGAGCGGGAAAAAAAAAGAAAGAAAGAGGCTGATCACGTGACGCGACCGGCCAGACTGCGTGTCGGCGCCTCGCCAGCTGGCGAGCTGCCTGGACGGCGAGAGCACGTCTCGAGAGGGAGGAGGGTTCGCCGCTCGCTGCAGAGCGGAATCGTACCGCGAGCGCATTCGACGCGCATGCACATATGCTGCTGCAGTGCCAAGGCGACGAAGCGCCGTTGCTATGCTGCAGCATGGAGGCCGCTAGCTTGGCTGCTTTGCCTATCGGTGAAGCGTAGCTGTGGCGCTGCTAGAAACACCCTGCCGCAAAAAAAACAGTTGCACATGTAGTCCGAATCGTAAGCGATTCGATTTCTTGGCCGGCATCGTTGGGATGTCCGCCGGACACAGCGCCACCACAAATTGAGAGGTGCGTGCGCGGAAACCTTGTGCCAGTGCTATGTGCAGAGCACGGCGTAAGTACTTCTTACTCCGTGATGGAGAGAAGAGAGCGCGGGTCCACTCGTGGATTTTCGGCGGAATGGAACGCGCGATGTGCTGCTTCCCTTGGCATACGCGGCGGATGACATATCTCGCCAGCGCTGGTCGCCGGCGGACGCTGTATTCCGAGGGACGTTGCATCAGCTACCGAGTTCACGGCAGCCCCCGTCTTAATTGTGTCTTTTTCAAACGGCCTTCCCCTTCCTGTTCCAAGTCGGCAGTGGGAACAGAGAAACGTGGAGACGACATTTTGATGAACCTGGCGGCACGGCCGTCCTCCGACGTTGCCTCACTTCGCGGAATTCCCGCACACGTGCGCCAGCGGTCGGTATTCGAAGCTGGCGGGGCTTCCCTGTGGCGCGCGGTGCGAGCTCCGCTGTTGCCCGGGGCGACGCGCACGGGGTGCTCGCGCTTCGGAGCGCGGGCTCGCGGCGATGACGGCAGCGGCCGCGCTTGCGAAACAAGGTCACCGTGGTCGTCGCCGCCGCTCGGGCGGCGGCGATTTGCGGCAGCCTCGGGGCGTGGTGCTGCTGCTGCGGAGGGATTCGAGCGGGTTCTCTACCGTGCCGCGGGTAGCTTCGGACACCTCGCGCGGCTTGGGCAACCGCTCGGCGTGCACGCGGTCGTCGCGTGACGCCGGCCCGGTTGCGTTGCCACGCGGAAGAAGCGGTAACAGGGCGCCGTGGAGGGGCGAGGAGAGGAGAGTGCCGCGCCATACGTGTTTCGAAAGTGGTCCGCGGTTGTCGCTGCGGCGAAGGCGCCTACCGCGCCGCTTTGAGTGAACGCGTGATTGGCGACCATTTAAAGCACGACCGATGGATACCAGCGATTGCCCTGTTTGGATCAGTGGCGCAGTGGTGTGGTGGCTGCTTTCGGAAGCCCGGTTTTGTGGCTGTCTTCCGAGCCGCTTCGTTAAAGGTAAAGACAGTGGGTCTCCTTACCTTCCAACAAGTTTTGATCTTTAGGAAAGCCACAATGGCTCCACCATACAAGAGAGAGAGAGAGAGGGAGAGAGAGAGAGAGAGAGAGAGAGGCAGAGATGTTAACCAGAAAGGATTCCGGTTGGCTACCCTGCACAGGGGAAGGGAATGAGGGGAATTAAAGAGGAAAGAGAGAAGTAACGGGAAATAATCACAGTCTGTCAATTAAGGCAGTCGCTCTCAAAAAGCCACAAGCTACACCATACACCATACAAGCTAGAAACAAACCTTGCAGCCTGGTTACTTTTGACAAAGACGGTACATGCGTCACATGCATTGCTGCGGCTTCTACGCTTTTTCTTTGCTATGTGTGCTTTACACAATTGCTATGACTGTGAGCGATGCCGTAGTGGAGGCCTCCGGATTAATTTAGACCACCCTGGGTTCTTGAACGTGCGCTGACATCGCACAGCACTCGAGCGCCTGTAGCGTTTCGCCTCGATCGCCCCGCCCCTTTTCCCACCGTGATCGAACCCCCGACCTTGAGAGAACCCCCCCCCCCCCCCCCCCCCTTTTTTTTTTGTGCGTCGAGACACGGGTTAGGCGACGATGAGGTTTGCATGAGAGTCACCTATTCATTCCCCAGTGTCGTTATTCGTCGTGGTGTACTCGAACCAAGAGGGACGTTATTTTCGTGCCATGTGTATAACGCGAAAGCACCGCCCACGCCCCGTACGCAGGGATCTATAAAAAAGGCTGAGGCTTAACTTGGTTAAGCCTGGAGAATGCGAAGCATCATCGTGTCGCGTAATTTGGAGGCGCACAACCACAGCGACGGCGCGAGGTGGGCCCCCGTTTCTCCACTGTCGTGACGTCATCGTGTCACGTGGTGTGACGTCATGTATCACGTGATTTGGAGGCGCATAACCACGGTGAAGGGCTGAAGTGGTAGCTAAAGTAGTATGCTTCGCATAAAAGTAGCACCGTCCGATACAACACCCTGTACGCGCAGATAACGAAACACGCGCTGTCTGGCTGGCACCGGTTCGTTTCGTGGAGGCCCTTGACTCGGTTGCGGCGGCTCGCTTTCGACCTTGCACCGTTGCTGCGCGAGGCCAGTGTGTGTGCGCGCGCTGGGCCCTCAAATGAATTTGTGCGCGTGGCTTTCGCGACCGGCCCCTTGACCGACTTTTTGCGCGTTCGGGTCCCTGTTGTTCCACCGCGCAGCGCTTGCGCCGCTCTGGCTACGGCCTGTGGCGGAGGAGTCGCGGATCGCATCTTGATCGAGTCTCGTGCGGACCTTTCTGGTTTCCTCGGGGGAAGCGACGCTCCAAGGGGAAAATTATAATTGCAAGACCGTGCTTTTAAGTTCGGCGTGCCAGGTGCGAACCTAGCTTCGGTGCGCCGACTGGAATGAGCTGTACACTATAAACAGCAAGGAGTGAAAAGGGAGTAGGCTCTCCTCTAGCACACGGCCTTTCATAAAACGGAATGCGCTAGAGGGCACCTTACTACCATTTTAATCCCGTTTAGAGCTTACTCCCATTTTAGAGTAGTACGCGGTTTATCGTGTCGTTGCGGAAATCGAAGAGCTGGAGCGTCGGTGCGGAGATCCGATGTCATGCTTAGGAAATCTGCGCAAAGATGGTGGGGCACGAATAAAGCACGATGCACGATGCGGGCGCTCGATGGCTACGAGGTGACGCCCCGTATCCGATAAGGCGGTCATCTGGCGTACGTTGTAGATCAAAGGGTTTGGAGGAATTACCCCAAGGTGAACGAGAGTAATTGCAGTTGCCAACGGTTGGTACCTGCTGGTTGCAAGGAAGAACACTCTTGGTAACCACCTGAACCACGCTGTGATGGGAGGGATGACACACGCCCCTTCCGCCTCAGCGTAGTTAGGGTGACCACCGAGAGTGCGACGGTGAACTTCTTCCTAGTGGCTTATTGGAAACAAAATAAAACGGGAGGAAAAGGTTTCGCTAGCCGCGGCATCTGCTCACGAAGCGTGAACCTGCTGGGCTGCTGCGACGGTGAACCCCTTTCATAAATGTCAAGCATAATGTTGCATGGACTACCACCGGGGCGAAGAATTTTTTTTTAAACAGTACTTGGACGTTGCTTTGTGTGCTCTATTAATCCGAACACGTGAATGCGGTTCCCGCGACAGCACACACATACTTAACCTGTCAAACACAGCTGCTGTGATTAGGGCAGAGTGCCACGTGAAGAAGCCAGCTTAGGGAATTACGAAAGCGGTCTGTTGTCGGGCCCGTGGGCGGGCTCCTTCCTTTACGTGAACCTTTTATTTTTTTTTTTTTAATCCTCTGAACCCGTTCCCACCGCGTGTTGGCCACGCCGGCGCACGGACCACTGGCGTCGATTCGGCCGACTCCGCGTGTGCTCTCGGAGCTCCTGGGCTGCTTTGGACCGTATCGCTTGTGACGTGCGTGTTTTATGTTTCCCCCCTGCACACGCGCATTACGGGCGCAGTGCCCGTTGCCGAGCTGCACTATACATCTCTGCGCTCAGTGCCGCGCTTCCGGCTCTGCTCCGCGGCGCAGGGCCTTGATTTCATCCAGCACCGCGCTGCTGCGCGGTCGGTTTGTGTGTATAGCTCGGTGTTCTGCCTGGTGTTCTTTGTATTCCGCGCCGCAGTGGGGCCCCGACAAAACAAGGAAGTCGGCCAGTGTTTACCACGGGGGCGAAATACGAGCGGGCGTGTGCTGCGGAAGAGACATCGCAGGCTGCGTGCGCCGTGATGCGTGACGCCGGATGGCGATGATGCATGCACGGAGCAGAGTACGTGCCGTTGTGCTCTAGCCCTCCCTCTCTCTCTCTGTCCGCATCGATCGCGAACGTGGATGCGTGTTTTGGACGACGCTCCAATTTCTGAAATGGTCGCGATTCGCGCAGAAGGAGCCCGTTCGAGAGCGATCCCTCGGTGGCCGTGGTCTTGTGCTGCTGCGTACATTGGTGCTCGCGTATTGTAGCCAGTCCTCCGGTGTGGTGCTCCATGGGCGGGGCGGGTGAGACTCGCCCGCTTTTAGGGGATACAGGGCTGGTTTTTTGTGGAAAAACTTGCGCATATGTGAGGTGGTCGTTGCAAAGAAACATCCACGTACGGTCGGTCTAAAGAAGTTTTTTAGAGGTATGCTGCGCGAGGGCACGCCGGAGTGCGTGCCCGCGCTTTCTGTCGTAAACTGTACTACGTGAGGCCTGCAGGCATGGGCGTCCGGAAGGGGGGGCAAGGGGGGGCGGTTGCCCCCCCTTGGAATTACGGATATTATTTATGCCCTAGTAGAAAATAACTACAAACCTACAGCCTCCCCCATCCCCAGACATCGGCTGCACCCCCCTGGAAAAAGTTCTGTGGACGCCCTTGCCTGCAGGCATATGCGTATGCCTTCTCCGTTCCTTACCGAATTCCATGCGCGGAAGTAAAAGCTTCTCTGCAACGGCTGATATATGAGACCCCGCGGCGTTATCCGTCCACCGGTAGGAAGGCCCCCTCTCCTTGCGGACAACACTGTGCTTCCTCCTGGCGTAGTAAGTTCTAGCACATTCATAGCAACTTAATTTTTTGCGCAGGTTATCACCTTTAGCAAGTTTTAGTTTTGAGGAGGCGTGGATACACCGGACCAACCGGGTACCTGCTGCGCCTGCGCAGTGACGGCACTGCACTAGCAGGCACACGGCTGGTCCTCGTATACGTCTACTGTAGTTAGCTACGTTGAGACTTTCTATCGCCTTATTTGTTTGGCTCGTTCTGGACACGGGGAGAAGTCGTACGCGACTCTTCCGGCCGCCTCCTCTCCTTGTGGCACTCCCCTGGAAGCTGCTCGATTCCGCCGAAGACTTTGCGCCCGGAAGCTTCGCGTCTCCGATCACACGCGCCACGCCCGGAGCTGACGCCTGCATAGCTTCGCCGGAGTGAACCACGAGGCAGAGGCCGCCTCGGCGCCGTTGTTATACGGCTGCGCCGAGGTGCATTGATTGGGGCCCCCCTCGGGCGCCGCGTTGGCGTGAAGGTACTACTACAGGGACGACGGGCTGCGCGACAGAGCAGAGGCGGCGGCACTGTCTCTCTCTGTATACGCGTACACAATCTCCGGACGTAAATGGACGGCCCAGTCTCTCCCAGAGAAGAGGCCGGGGGCATGCGTAGCGCGCGATCGATGTGAGGAAGCAGGGGGGGGGGGGGGGGGGGGGGGGGGGACTGCTGCCCATCCGCTGCGCTTGCGCGACGCGACGCTGTCGCGCGATACGCGCGCTTGTGCAACCACCGTGCCCGCTGCCCAATATCCGGCCCTCTGCGTGCGTGTGTGGCGATCGCCCCCCAACGTGGAGGAGAGAGGCTCGCCCACGCTGCTGCTGCTGTGGCCGGCCGTTTGTTCTCACCCCCTGTCGCGGCTGATGTTTGCCCGAGCGCGACGCCACTCGTGCCCGTCACTCTGGGATTGGCCGTGGACACCCACCCCTTCTCGGGCGCGACACTTCTCGCTTGTTCCGGGTTCGAGCCACATCCGACAGGGGTTTGCTTGGGCGACGTCAGCGGTGCCCCTTTTCTCTTCCGAAACCGCCTTGGGCGTTAATAACATGCAGTGGTGGCAGCCATTCTTGTCTTTTGTTGTTTTGTTTTGAACAAAGAGAGGACGCCAAGCAGCGCAAACGTGCATGAGTGGTCAGCTAGCGCTTGTCCACAGAGTTCGTCGTCGTCTCCGGCCTGTGGTCAGGCATCTCGGCGCCCCGACTTGTCTCGACCTGGTGCTTATTTCCTTCCGCGAGCTAGCGGTGCCGGTTCCCGGTGTTGAAGTCGAGGGTTCAGGACAGGAGTGCCGCCGTGCGAAGAGGCTCGAAGGGTGGCGATAGGAGAAAAGGTTTATTTACATTTTTTTACAGGAAGAGTGAAGAGAAGTGAGAGACGATTCTTCCGCATCCGTTGTCGACTTTTATACACTTCTGGTTCCCCAAATTCCCTAGGTTGAGGACGCCCGCGCCGGAGTGGGAGGGGCCTATAGAGCTTTCACTTGTGCGCACAAACACAACACCGCACTTAGGGTCACGCCCCCATCACATATTGAATCCGAAGGAAAGAAGGTTGCCGTCGAGGAAGCGTCGAATGCGGTAGGTGATGGTTTCTGGCTAGCCGAAGGTTCCGTGGGTCCCGACATCTGTTGTTCCTCAAATGATACCCGCCGCTTGCGGCCGGAACAAAGAGGTCACGAAAAGGCCAGAAAGTGGTCCCTTGTCCTTGGAGATGTTCGAACGATGCCCGCCAGCTCGTCGCGGAGCTTGGCACGACAAAGAGCCACAGCAAACGAAGCCCTTTGTTCCCCCGGCACGCTCACAGCAATTGGGGAAGATAACGTCGGCCTCCCCGCGGCGGCCGGCGGCGGCGGCGGCGACGCTTGAAGAGACTTTGGAAAGGCGGTCTGTTTTTGTTAAAACTTCAACCCCTTCTTTATGGTTCTGTACTCCGACCGGGAAGGGCTCGGTAAATGGAATTAGCTGTCACCTGGGTCCCCTGTGTGGTCCATGACGGCAGGCTTGGGGCAACGGTCGCCGAGCAGAAAGCAGGTACTCTCAGCCACCCAGGAGACATATGTGTGCTGGCTGCCTCCGCCGCTGCCTAGCCTTCGCCGTACCTTGCTTAACGACGACCCACGTCTGGTAGTAATTCTTTCCAGGCCCGTGTACTACGATCTTTACACCGGGCGGACCCTTCTCCTCAGCGCGTTTTGACTCTTCTCCTTGCCGCCTCGGAACTGCTTCTGCGGCCGAGGTGACGATCGGTTTGGGTAGGTTTTCCGTCGTCTACGGCGTAGCTCTTATCGTCTCCGTCGTAGTACGTCCGTCGTAACGGTAAGAGCTCTCTGACCCCGATAAATGTCAGCGTGTACATCTCTCCATGAAATGGGTAGCACAGAGTTCGTATAGCACCTTCCAGTTCGTATAATATCTGGGAAGCGAAGCAGAACCTCCCGCTTGCAAGCGCAAAAGGTGGCCAGGCTCTTCCGCCGTTGGCCACCCTGTGCGCACGTGAAAGAACGAAATTGAAGGAAAGGGAAAAGAAAAACCAATTAACAATGGGGGAAGTATAGGCTAGGTGGCGCAAACTACCGCCCGATACAAAAGGTTAAGCCATTATCATCGATCATCCATCCGTGCCCTCTCGCCTGTGTGGGAGTAAGCTGTCCTTTGACGCTAGATGATATCTTACTCCTTTTTTATTCCTTTCTGTTTAGAGCGTGTGTCCAGTGTGATTTGGGGCCGCTTAGAATGTGCGCCATGTGCGCTTCTGTTCGGCCTGAACCACGTTGGCCCTTTAATGACAAGGGGGGCGCAGCACAGGTGTCACCGTCGCTTCTGCGCGGGGCGCCTTGAAAGCCTGGCAACTTTCCTCGCTCTCTTCTTTGTTCGGCTGTGGGAGAAGAAGGTTTGCGCGAAGAAAAAAAGTTAGCGCGGCCCCCGTAACGTCCCGTGCCGAGGTGGAGCGGAATAGCTGCGCGCGCCCCGTGCGGGTCCCGTACACGCTGCCCCGTTGTCGACCGGTTCTGCGTGCAGTCACGCTCCGGCTACTCCTCCGGGACCTCTCGGTCCGCTGCGCGCTCGGCCGTCGAACCCTCGGTTCTCGGTGGCCGTCGGTCACTTTCAGGGACGCACACAAACAGGGTGCGCAGAGCCCCTTCCTCTGGAGTGCTTAGTGCTAAGAATGCGCCGGGACAATGGTGCGCCGCGTGTTTGCGCTTCCCGGCCGGCCGCGCTGCTCCTCGAGAGATATAGCGGAACAGCCTCGGTACACACACACAGTGGACGTGCCGCTCCGCGCGTGCCCCGTTTGGCCCAGTGAGCGGTAAGCAGGCTGCTGACCGGACTTTCGCATCGGCCGTCACGTTGGCCGCCATGAGCGGGTGCGTACAGTGCGGAGTCCCCCGGTAGTAGCGCGCGAGTCGTGCGCGCATTTGGGCGCGAATGACGCTTCCGGGTACGTGGTCGGTTGAAAAAAAAAAAGCTTCGCCCGCTGTTTTTATTTGCCGGAAATATCTACCGTTTATTGATAACCCCCGACACGGGCACTGCGGCATGCGCGAGGGTTGCGTAATTTTTCTATTACCGGGTACCCGCTCCGTGTGTCCTTTCGGCTTTCGAACTGCGTGAGTGCAGTTTTCCCTGCCGTGCTGTTCCGTCGTTTGATCTGGATGTGCCCTAGCTTAATAGCTTTGCTCATATCTGAGATGGCGATTCCGTACATGGCCCTATTTCCGTGCAGAAGCGCACTGCTTCGATGGACAGCTCTCTAAGACTAAACACAGCGCGTGACAGTTCCGTGCGGTGAGTTAGACGACAACATTGACCCGATCGCGGATACTGAGCGCTTCGGGAAACGTGCGCAACGTAAACTTGTTCTGTGCCTTTCCTCTTGTTTCAAGGCTACGACTTTACTGTTTCATTTTGCGGAGCACGTTGTTTTTTTTTGTTGTTTTTTTCTGCGTGGCACCCGTGATTGGCGCATTTCCGTTCCGACTCCCCGAGTCTGCCCGGAATCTCCGCGCGATTCCTGTCGGAAGCGCGCCGCTGTACCGAGCACTCGTGTTACCTCGTTAGGTCTCTGCGTGACGCACATTGCAATGGCAGCTAGTAGCCGGAGATCGTTGCGGCAGGCGCCGCCATCACATTAGGTTGCATCGCCCTCCTCATCCGGGCACCGGCGTCTGATGGGGACCCGCCCTGTAACGAGAAGGAGCCACCGCGATCGCCGATGCGGCGGCTCTCATTCCGCTCGACGGCGCGGTAACCCCCTCTCTCTCTTCTCTTCTCCGACTGCGGGCGACACTCATCCCTTTCGGCCGAACCCTGCCTTTTCTTTCCTCGGGCCGGCTGTTCGTTTCTTTCCCCCGGGTCGGAGCACGGGGTGTGGTGCTGACGCGCACGGAGCGGAAGCCCTTCTTCCTTCGCGCGGCGACGTTCGCAGAAAATGCCGCAGCGGGACGCCCGGAGGAGGAGGATGGCGTCGCGTATTCGCTGTCGACAGAGGCAGGGGCCCTTTTTTATAGTGGATGGACAAAGCTCTCCCTGCAGGGCTTCGACGGCCTGCGAACGGTCAGCGGAGATCTCTCCGCTCTGATGCGCTGCCCCTTTGAAATGCTGTTTGCCTCGGCGTGTGTGCTGTGCACCGTTGCCCCCTCGTTTTCATCTCGGTGCCCCGGGTTTTTGCCTGTACAAAGGGAATAATGCCCGTGAGGGTCCTCTCTGCCCCCCCCCCCCCCTCCTCCTCCTCGTTCTTTGCTTGTCCGTCGGCCGCAGTGTGTTCCTGCCGGCCCGTGCCCTTCCGGTCGCCTCTCGGACGACGCCGCGAAGGAAGGCCCGGCTGCCCGACCCAATCTCGGTGTCGATGGAGATTGGCCTCTCCATCTGCTGGCCCCGTAGTGTGTTTGCCCCGTTTCGCTAGTTGTTCCGTCCAGCGTACGATGCTCGTACAGCAGGGCAGCAGTCGGCGAGCTCGCGGAGAGGCTGGCCCCGTTAGTACTACGTATCTCCGTGCGCATTACCCTCACTGCGTTTCCGGCGCATTGTTGCACCTTCCTTCATGCTGCACCGAGTGCTGTACACGTACACATTGAGGAGCAGCGAAATAGCGCGCACGCTTCGATTGGCGTTTGCTCTTGGCGCGCGTGTGGACCGCACCGAAGCCACGGGCCCCGAACCTCGTCAGCTCGCTCCGGCGGCAAATTGTTCAGCTGCCGTTCGCCATCGGCATTCCGGCACTGCGCGCACTGGACTCGATGAGGGAGGAGCTAGCGCGCTTAGGGATGCACGGAGGTTGCCGGAGTGGTCGTTCTCGCGGCGATGTGTGCGCGTTTGCGACTCTTGCTTTGCGTGTGCACCGGAGGGGAACAGCAAATCAACTCTCGTAGGATGAACCCTTAGCGAAACGGTAAAGCCGAAAGTGCGCCTCCGTTTTTTTTTTTGTGTTTTTTTTTTCGGGGCCTTACGCGGACTTTAGCTTAGGATCAGTCGGGCGCGGTGCATCAGATGGAGAGTGCTTCCGAAGGCGAAGAGGTCCCTACTCGGACAAAGATAATGGCGACCTCCTACTTCGATCTGATATCGGATACGCGGCCACTACGTGTTCGCGGTAGCAACGCTCACGGCAGCGTGGCCGCCCAAAATGCTCGACGGGGTTTGGATGGATTTCAGCCCCCGCTGCCTCTCCTGCATCGATTGAGGGGCGGGCAGTTCATTACCGTTAATGTTACAAGAGTGTGCTTTGCTGCGCACTCGTCGGTCTGGTCTTCTGCGTCGTGATTATTGTACGTTGCTGACCTGCGTTTCGCTGGAGTCCCCGTGCCTTGCTTTAGAAGCGTACGTCGGGCTACTTGGCGTTGGCGCGTGTTAGAGCGATGCGACGTCCCGTCTCCTTCGCGTGCAAGCAACGCCTCGGGGCCTTTCCCGGATATTTGTTTCTTCTCTCGGGCTTATTTTTAAAGTCGCGTTTCCACCTCTCCGTGCCTGCCTGCTCTGGCTCCACGCCAAGCAAGAGAGAGAGAAGGAGAGAAAATTAAAAAGAGCGAAGGAAAAAGACGCATCGACGACGCACGAAGACCTAATATATACGCTTCTGGGTCCCTTCTGTTGAAGTGCCCGAGTTTGACTGCGGCCCCGATGCCGCCGTTAAATTTGGAGCGGTGCAGATTGGTTATCTGGAGATGAAAAACGCGGTAACGGTCTCGCTTCGAGGTGGACACCTGAACCGTGCTGTGAGGGAAGGGAGTAAAGTGGGAGTGAAAGAAGAGAAAGAGGTGCCGTAGTGGAGGGCTCCGGACTAATTTCGACCACCTGGGGGTCTTTACCATGCACAGACATGGCGCAGCACAGCGGCGCTGAAAGCACCGGAGTGAAGCCGAAAAGCCAGCGTATATCTCCACTCCCAAGCGGACGCTTGAGCGTCCTCTGTGCCCCTCGTTTCGTCCTGTTCGCGCGCCGTTATTGGCACCGTGTTTTACCGCGAGCCCGTTGTCTCTCCGTTGTTTTAGCCCTGGCGTTTCGCAACCGGCTCTGTCCTTTTTAGAACCTCTCGCACCTTGGCCCTTTACGTCGCGGGCCGAATCGATCAGCACTCCTTGCCACATCACAGGGGCGCGCCGGCCGACGTCAGCGAAGCGCTGTTTCCGAGGCTGGAAATCTGCAAGGGCAGTGGGGGAGAGGGAAGGTGGATTGCGACCGTCAGTCCGACCATCTGCGGCTGTCCCCCCTCCCTCCCCAAAAATAGGTCCCGCGGTAGGAGATTCGCGTTCTCCGAGCGGCTGAATTTATGCATCACGTACGCAACTCGCGACGGTCGCGCAGTGTAGAGGGCAGGTGCTCGCCGCCCACTGGTGATATAAGGAGCACTGCTATAGAGGCTGACAGGACGGGAATAAGTGTAAAAAACGAGAGAGGGTAGGGAGGTAGCGGTATGGAAAGCGACGGTAGGTGAACTAGCTTCTGTTTTGAGAAGCATAATTTTTCCCAATGCCTGTGACATTGATACGTCATACGTTTCTATCTTCCTCACCGACCATAGCAGCTGACACGAAATGGACGGCGCTGCTTAATGTGAAATGAAAAATAAAATGAAAACTGTGTCGTGTAAGGGGGTAATCTACACTTTGATACTCTGTACTCGATCGTTTTATTCGGTGAACATTTCCTCGCAAATTGTTACCGCTTTGCCACCGCTATTGCAGCGCGCATTGTGCAACAGCTGATGGATACCTCTCTCCGGCCCATTCCCCACCTCTTTGCAGTGTAATTCGCTATTCTGAATAGCCCGAAGGAATGAAAAGTTTTCGCGCGGATCACGGAGCGCCATGTGGACGTTTCCGACGCTCTTGGACGAGCGATAAGCGGCGTCGGTGCCAAGCGACGACCGCGATAAGCACGTGCTGCCGCGCTACCTCCTTCGGGCTGCGCAAGATCTTGGGACCCACTCGCTCCCTTTGGAGACGCTTTGATTGCGGGTTTCGAGCCGCGCTAAGTAGGCCAGCCTGTGCGCCGCCTCGCAACGGCTGAGTGATTTGTTCGATCCGCCCAACCGCGTGCTCCGTCCTGCGGCTATAGAAGGGGTGTACAGCATGCTAAACCACTCCGTGTGCCCGACATCGTCTCGACGGCTGTGATGTCTGGATCCGCGCTACTGGTCGTAGTCCTCGCGCGCCGAAGTACTTGTAACGCGGCTGTCAGCAGCCCGCGTTCGCTTCGGCGCGAGCTCCGCAGTTTGCAACTATTTCCGTTCGCGGAGGGAGCCGAGAGAGAGAGAGACGGCTGCCTACCGCGTGGCTCCCGAGAAGGCACGAATTGGGTCACCCCGGGAAGCCAAGCGACTGTGCGCGAAAGGGGGAGAGGGAGGCGCCCTTGATGACGGACTCCGCGCGTGTGAGCCACAAATACCCCACGTGCCCGCGCAGCAGAGGCGCGTGCGGCCGTTACTTCGACGACTCCTTTGTTGGGCGCCCGTGCGTGTGTAGTTATGCGCACCGAGGGCTGTGCCGGCCATTGTCGGAGAGCGCGCGTTCTGGTTTGTCTCCATTGTTTCTCCCCCCGGACAACGGCTTTTCCAGCGAACTTGAAAGGGCAGTCGAGGGGGTTCACGGCCGAGTCCGCGTGCGCCAGAGGCTGACGAGGGGGATGCGCTGTGTGTGCCGATGCGTGCCATGCGGCTGGCAGCGGCCTTGTTCTTTGGGAAATAGCAGTAAGAGTCTCTCTTCAGGGATCATTTTTGACTAGAAAAAGTGGCATGGTTAATGTGAACGTCCATGGCGCCCGCTTTCACGCTGTTACGGAAACTGTTAGAATTAAGTACCGGCCCTTGCCCCTGTAAACACCGAAACACATTTTTCATGCACCCGCCGCGGTGGCTCAGTGGCCTTGGCTTTCGGCTGCTGATCCCAAGGTCGCGGGCTCGATCTCGGCCGTATTCGGTGGAGCCCGTGTGCCCGGCAATGTCAGCATTCGCTAAAGAAACCCAGGTGGTCTAAATTAATCCGGATCCCTCCGCTACGGCTTCCCTCGAAGCCCTTTATTGGTCGCTTCGGGACGTTCGACCCCGCAATTTACAATATTTCATATCTCATGTGGCATTGGATTTAATCAGGTACGGGTAGTTTCACTGATGAGTGGTTCTGTGGCGGTATATATGTTGGTCAGAGATCTCGTCCTCCGTTGGGTGGTGGGTATAGCTCGTCGTGTGCCCTGTGTGTGGTCCCTCCGCGTTAGCTTCGCCCGCACACAGTTTGAAGGCCGCTCAGCGCCGTCTGTCAGGCGCAGATTGTTCACGGCACCTGCGCTGTCCGGCAGCTGCCGTTGGATGGACGTTCTCCTTGCCTGGAAACGTGACGCCTCGCATATTGGCCAGATGGAAAGGGATGAGTGCTCCAGGCAGTCGAGGGTTATTGGTCTCCGGACTTGCTGCCGTTCCAGCCGTGTAATAAATTGGGTTTGCGTGCACAGTTATGTCAATTGTAACTCAGCAATCTGTGTTAGTGTTCAAGAAGCGTCTTGATGATAAGGTATTGTCCCTATTGCGGTCCAAAACTGGCTGGCAAATTAGTGATTACTTTACTTATTGATGCGAGTTCCATGTTTTGTTTACAAGTGCATATCGGTGCAGATACACCTATGTGTATACTTCGTTTTTAAATGCTCTTTGTGATCCGTAACCCGCCATAAGAAGTTGACGCTTAGTCGGTCCTCTTATTGCCTTTTCGTCAACGTCCTTGACAACTGTTTTGTTATGTGAGTATACTCAACTTCATCTTCAACTTGGCTCTTGTCAGGTATACTTTATTATTTCCCGTGCGCCATACATGTCTCTTATCATAGAGCTTTTGGGTGGCAACAAATACAAGGGCGAATTTGGGGGTCCGGTCGCTGTTGAGCCCTGCGTGTAACTAGCCTTATCATTTTTTAATTGTTATTTCTTGGTCAGCGTGCGTGTGTGTGTGTGTGTGTGTGTGTGTGTGTGTGTGTGTGTGTGTGTGTGTGTGTGTGTGTGTGTGGCCTTTCGTTTTTCATGTCTGACCTGATTTCTAAAAGTAGAGAAAGGAAGTAACTAAGAAAAAAAAATAAGGGCCTTGATTTACACACAGCCGGCACCGCGTAACACCCTGCGGCGTCTTCTTTTCACTTTCTGGCCCCCGACGACTGTTGAAACAGGAGCGAAGAAAACATCTGCCGACAGCGCCCCCAGAAGCTGCTGATTGCCTTCGCGCGTGAGCTCTCGGCCCCTTTACGTCGCTCTTTTTCTCTTCTACGAGCACGCATGCCTTGGCAGTTCGCGGAGTACTACCGAAGCGGAGTCTTATCTACGGATGTGAACGAGGCAGTTGCCTGAGCGCGGCCGGGGTTGTTTAATGGCCGAACGGGTTGCGTCGCTTTGTGCTTTATTCTTGTGCCGTCTTTGTTTTAAACACACTTTTTCTTTTCTAACAGCTGCTTCGCGTTCAAAGCACGGGAGACGATACTTTAGCTAAATTAGGCGCAGAAACTCCGGGCAAACGTTTTTGTTTGTTTGTTTGTTTGTGTGGCTTCATTGCGCACCGTACGCTTTTGAATATTCAGAAATTACCGCGGAAATCTTGATTTGCTACGGCCGTCGAGGCTGGACGGCACGACTGCAGGAATCGTTTTCTGAATCGGATTTTTTTAAACACGTCGGAACATTACGCCACATCATCATTTCGCAGCTCTGTTTTCCGTAGAATTAAAAGAGAAAACATCCCCACTGAGTTACGTCATATCCGGAAATGGCGGCCGGCAGATGGGCCTAGTTAGGGAGGTCCTGAAAACAGTTAGCAGGTTTGCCGGCCGTGAGAGCTGTGTATCAGCTTATTACACGAGATGCGCATCTGCTTTGAACGGTTCCGGTCGTTCGGCGCTTCCAGAACTTGTGAGAAGACAGTTGGTAACTAAACTTGCGTGGGAAAACTGAGCCGGCCTGCCGTTTCCGGGCGTAGAACTTACTGGGAAACAACAACGTGTTTTCATAAGCGGATGTGCCCCCCCCTCCTTTGCCTCTCGCGTATCTGACCAGACGCCGGACTTCGTAGTCTGTTATGCAGACACGGTTTCGGCCTTTCTCGGGCGGAAATAGTGGTGGGAAGACGCGCACTCCGTAGAAGCGAAAGTGCCCCCCCCCCCCCCCCTTCCTCCCCTCTTCCGTTTTCGGCGGAGGACGGAGTTGTTGCCTGCTCGCAGTGTTTGTGTGTGTGTACACTGTGCCGTTTGCTGTTAAGTGGTGGGCCTTGGGGCGCTATCTTCTGCGCCTCAGCTGCACGAGTTGGCGTCGTCGGTGGCGATAACACAGCCTCTTTTGTTTTGACGGCGGTTACATGCCCGCCGGCCACCGAGGGGAAAATAACACAAAACGCAGAAACTCTTTTCCTGTCGCGGCCGAGGTCGTCGGGTGCGAGCTCTCTCTCTCTCTTGTTATTGTTTTGGACGGGCCCCTGACTTGGCCGCGGTGCCTGCACGGCGCCGGAGGGCGCTGCTGGTTCGCTCGATGGCGACCTCGCGTCGGCTGATCGCAGCGGGAAGGCGTCGCGGGTGCGGGGCGCCCCTTCTGTATGTATAAATGGGAGCGCAGGGGGCGGGGCTCGGCGAGAGGGCTCCTCTGCTGCCCGTTGGTCTCGCCGCCGCCGCCGTTCCCGGAATGGGCTGTGCAACCGCCGTGGGGTCCTTGCGCGGAAGCCGGTCCGAGCGAAGGTCGCCAAAACAGCCCCCGCATTAAACTGCCCCGTCTCACGAGGGTTGTGTGTTGTGTTGCAGCGGTCCAAGCCTTGGAAAAGGGAGCGGTGTGACGCGAAGGCTCCGTATCCGTCTCTAGTCGCATCTCTGTCCGGTTCCATCGACGCTTGCCCGGAATGTCCTTGCTGTACTGTCGCAGTGCGCGAGTTGTTATGCAGCGAGCGGCGCATTGTGGTTACGCGGACGTGACTTGCATGCATGCATCTCTGACGTGGGAGGTGTAGTAAGAGCCAGGTTTTCTTGTCCTCGGTGCTCGAAAAGAGAGAGCAAGCAACACAAGGGTTTGTCCTCAAAATGTCAGGGATTTGATTTCGCGGCCCGAGTAAGGGCGCCCGGCTGTAGTAAAGGGTTCGGCATTCGGGAGACCTCGAAGGCTTGCTTCGCGACGCGGAGAAGGTATTAGGCGCGCCACGCCGTCAGTGTACTCCTCCCCCTGTCCTTTCTACTATCCCCTCCCCTTTTTCTTTTCACTTCTACACTTTGCCCGCTATCCTTTATTTCCGCTGCCCCAGCTCAGGTGCTTCCAGCAGCGATAGCAGATGCCGGGGTAGCAAAAATTCTTTTGCCTTCCATATTCAATGCAAAATAAAAAAAGCACTACAACAACACCACTAAGCTGGATCTGTCTTGCACGACCCGTGGTCGTAACGCTGCGCCGACAGAGCCGCTCTAAACTAGCATAGCTGCGCCTCGTTTCGGTTTCCTTCGGCGCGGTGTTCAGGTATGGTCACTTCATGGTCACTTATCCTTCGGCAGTTATATCGTCAAAAGTCGCACTTCGTAGTCACAGAGTTTTAGACGCTGCCCGCATCGTGCATTAGTGAACTGGTGAACGTTTCGGGAAGGAGATTTGGCTGCCCGTTAGAGAATCAAGGCTGGTCCACATTATTCCGGAGCCCCTAGAAGTCGGGTAAAGAACTTTTACTTCTGTGGCCACCCCCTGATCATCCATCACCGGGGGATTCGTGGTGTCGCGGGTTTTCGCTAGCAGAGGACGCGGAGGGTTCCAGGAGAACGGAAAAAGAGGATCCATGGCCAGGTGGCAGGCAGAGCAGGCCGCCGGCTGAGAGTGTGTCAGCGTGTCGCCGCTACTCGCGAAAGCGGCTCAGCTCTCTGCCTCTCCCCTCGAGATGTGTTGCAGCCCTTCCTCGCGCGATGGATGGCCTTCCCCGGGAGTCCCGCCGCTCCCCCTCCTCCTCGACCCTCCGTTGCTTCCAAACCGGAAACCGAGCAGGCCCTGCTCACCGGTGCCGCTGCCTGGGACGCTGGCCCTTCGGCTGTTTTCCGTCGAGCTCAGCTGACGCGGGGGGCTTACCCCCCACCCGGCCCGGAGCCGTCACTTCTCGTGTTTGTTTTTCGTCCCGTTAGGGGCTCGTGTGTGTGTGTGTGTGCGTGCGTGCGTGTGTGTGTGTGTGTACGTGTGTGTGTGTGCGTGCGCGCTTCTTGAGATCTCGCGTGCAGGAGCGGGTGTGCGTATGTAAGTGTGGCGGCGTTGCGCTGGTTTTTCTCCGGACGGCGGACGGTTTTTTTAAACGCGTCCCTGAGGTCCGCGGCGCCTGGGTACGTAGTTCTGCGGCAGCGGCCTATATTCTGCGCCGCTTAGTAAATCTCGCTCTTTTGCGGGGCTGTGTTTCCTGGCCTCCCTGCCTTTTCTTTTCTCCTGAGGTGCTCCGGTCTTTTTCGCTCTCTCCGTTCCTTTATTTTTTTTTTTTCAAACGTCCTCTTTTTAGACCGCCTTAGCGCTCGGCTGGTTCCGGCTACTGCCATTTTGCTGCCGATCAGACTAGCTCTGGTTAGGACAGCTGTTTTCCCTGTCGAGGTTTTTCTGCCGGGCCGATGAAATTAAACAATCCTCGAACTTCGTCTTTGCATTCATTTTTGTCTCCCTTTTTTATTACGGGGGTTCCGGTGACGCTTGACCCCCTGCAGGGAGTACCCGCAGATGAGTTTTTTTTTTTCTTCTTTCAGGGCTCGGCGCGTAAGTGGAACCTCGGCCATTTCCTAGAGTTCCACCTAATGGACTCTGCGCATCCATTTCACTTTGCACTGGTGGTGTTTACGTCACGCGGGCGCTTGGTATTCGACCCGGCAGCGCCCGTTCGCCTTCGCTTCGTGAAACGCGCACCCCTTCGGCGCACCGTACCACTCGCAGATGTGATTGACGACAACGCGCACTCGCGCTGTCTGCTGTAACGTTAGTAGTTACAGCGAAGGAGGACTGGCGCGTGTGGGTATACGTCTAGCGACCTCTTCCTCCGCGCGTTGCGGCGCCGTCCCCTTATCGGGGTCGTGTCACGGGGCTACGCCGGTGTCGCCGGTTTCGAAAGAGACCCTCGCGCGCGATCTGCGTGCGATGCACCGAAGTGGTCTTTCTGTACGTGCGCGTTCTGTGTGTGTGTGTGGGGGGGGGGGGGGGGGGGGTACGAAAAAGGTCACGGCGTGCACCTCGCGCCGGGCTCGACTTCGTTGTAAGCGAAAAAGGCCTTTTGCGCAGGTGTTTGGGCACGAGTTCCTCACCTGATGTAGCGCCCAGAGGATAGGCCTTAGCTGAGCTGTTGGGTGTGTCGGGTAGCCTGCCGGCCGTTGTTGGCTTGCGCAACGACGTCTGGCGCCCCGAGAACGGTGCTTGCCTACCAAACTTCTGATTAGCGTTGTGGGTGGATGTTCATTCTGGCCCTTCAGTTATGGTGGCGCAGGTTTAAGTGGGTGGGCTGAGATTGGTGCTGGGTGAGTGGTGGTTACCCAACACGAGGAACCGGCGTGGACGGGAGCGTCTTCGAATGCTCACTTTGACTTCGTATCGAAGCGGCTTAGACGGAGATGATGGCCGACGTGTGAAGAGGCGGGAAAAAGGGGGGAGTAAGCGCTACTGATCGGCTTCTGTATCGAGCATAATTCGGATGTCGTGGGTTACTACTACGCTCCCGCTTGCCGTATAGTTATCGCATGCGGTCACTGTTTCGCCACAGCCGTGTGTCGTTTTGGAAGGCGCACTTGGAGAGGCTGTCCTTATTTATTGCGGCGACAGTAATAGAAGGATCTGCCGGAGTTTTGGCTGTGGTGTTCTGCTGTACTTCATGCGAGTTTCGATTTCGGTGCTGGCTTAAAGATTGAAGCCCGGGTGGTGAAAATTCATCCGGTCTCTACTCCAGTGCGGCGGGCCTGACAGCTCGCCTACAGTGGTGGTTTGACACGTGAAAGTCCATCATTTGTGACTGAGGAGTAGACATGACACGCCGTTGCCGATGTGATAGAAATGACGCTGGTGAATGAGCAAGCTGTACACGTTGAGTGACCCTTTTGCGAACGCGCCATACATCTACACTCCCCTTTCTTCACTCGTGGATGTGCTCGCTACTACGAAATGTGGTTATCCAACGGCTATAGCGGAGCGGGAAATGTGGTCACCTAATGGTTGCAGCGCAACGTATTACGCGCATCCTAGCGATAGGCCTTCCATGGTTCTCCTTCCCGAGCGCCAAAGCCAGCAGTTGGGGGAAGCCGTGTTCAGGCGATAGTTCGTTTCCTTTGTGTATCCCCTCGTGTGGTCTCTTCGCGCTGTCGTATCAGATGTCGATGCAACCGTGTCACGCCCGCGTGGCTGTCGCAAGGGCCCGTCGTTATCTGTTCCCTGTAGTCGCGTGCCTGTTCTTATCTCTCTACCAAATGGCTTGCGGGTGCGTGCGTGTCTTTTCTTCCCCGGTGTGTAACTCTCTCATGTGATGGGTGTCGCTTATCAGCAATTGGGCAAACTAAAACCACGATAACCCCCCCCGCTTCACATTCTTGCTGGGAGCGCAGAATATGACAGCAATCAAAGTGTGGCGGCTTTCTTTTCACCGCTCTCTGGCACGTGCCGTGCGTTCCGTGCGGGCGTCGTAATTCGAAACCGCGGAGTTGGGTTCGAGACAGCGGGGCGCTTTGCTGCGCTGTGCATTGTTATCGACTCGGGACATCGGGCCACTGCATTGCCGAAGGGCAGCTCGAGGCCTCTGCTGTGCATTGCTCTGTCCGATGCACTGAAGCGATTACATTGGTTTCCACACAAAAAAAGAAAATCTGTTCCCCCCCTCCTTTTTTTTTGGTCACTCCATTCCTACAGAAAATAACCAGCAGTTTCGACATTCAGCTGTGAAATTGAACGTTGGCCGCATTAATGCTAAAACTGAATCCTTGTTCCGCCTACTGCAGCCCGGGTTATACTTGTCATTACTCACGTTCTCAGATGACGAACGTACGCGCTATCCCGAAAGCTGCCCCCGAGCAACATTCAGGCAGCAACCGCAGCGGTGGCCTAGTGGTCTGAGCATCCGCCTCGCATGCGGGAGGTGCGGGGTTCGATCCCCAGTGCCGCCGGGTACCCACCTGCAGTACAATGGGCACAAGCTTTCCTCTGGCCTGGTGCTCGGCTCCTTTAGGCTGAACTGCTTGGGAAATGGGTCTTCGACCCCACCTTGAGAGGACGAAAAAACCTTGTGCCATGGCGCACTTTGGCCACAGATGCCCTCGTGCCGTAAAAATTCATCATTGTCATCAACATTCAGGCAGCGCTGTAGCGCTTCTTGGGGGTAGCCTTTCTTCGCCCAGACTACCGAGCCATTCAGAAATGCGAATAACCTGCCGACATTTCAGAAAGTGACGGACGCGCGAAGCGTTGAGGCCAAGCCGCTTAATGCGTCAGGCATGGGCAGTAAGTACTTGTAAGTGGCGTTGGTGTACAGCAACATGCTGACTGTACACACGAGCAGCAGCGGACGAATCTACTCCACAGGGTGAAACTTTGCTGCGTCCTCGAGAGCGTGGTGCTGCACGATCGGCAATTCTACAGCATTTCGATCCTAAATTCGTCGGGCGGTGCTCACACTGTGGGGAGGTGTCTGACACTTACCACATGGTGTGGGCCTGCCAGCAGAACTCATACCTACCCCCTATCCCAAACCCCAACTCGAGAGGACTGGGAGGCGACCCTGTCCGGTTGCTGCACCCTCGAGGCCCAAAGGGCCTTAACGCAGCGCGCCCGGGCTGCGGCAAACGCCATTGGTGTGCTTGACTAGGCATCCCACCTAGTGGTTGTAAGGGCGTGACTCTTCAGGTCACGACCCCCAACACCTCTCTCTATGATTAAATAAATGTTTTCACCACCACCACCACCACGATTGGGAACGAAGCATGCGCGAAGCAATGGGGCATCGGTGGGATGTTTGCGCCGCGTTTTTTTTTCGTTTTTTTTTTGTCTTGCATCGCTGAGCAAGCGGTTCCAAGAAAGGATAATTTGCGGGGCTAGAGGCCCCAGATGGTGTTACCGCCCACAGACGAAGACGCGCGCCCGCGCCATCTACCCTTCATTTCTTGTCGCCTGTCGTTCTTTGTGTGCGCGTGCATGTTGCCCTTTCTTGCTGTTTTGAAAACCCCTCGCAAAAATCGCAAATTGAAACAGGCGCAAATTGTTTGTCTTCTGTCCGGGCCTTTGGTCTCTCTCTCTCTATTAAAAAAAAAAAAGAAACTGACTTTTACAAAACGAACAGGTGTCCGCGTAAGATAGCCGCCTCGGTGACTCAGTGGTTACGGCGCTCGGCTGCTGACCCGAAAGACGCGGCTTCGATCCTGCAGCCGCGGCGGTCGAATCTCGATGGAGGCGAAATTCTAGAGGCCCTTGTACCGTGCGATGTGAGCGTACGTCAAAGGACCACAGGTAGTCGAAATTATGCAGAACCCTCCGCTACGGCGTCCCTCATAGCCTGGGTCGCTTTGGGACGTTAAACCGCAAAAGCAAAAGCACACAACCTTGCAAGATACCGTCAAGCTCAAGCGTGCCCAAGAAACCCGTGCGAATGCATAACACTGGTAGCAGAATGGGATACTATCCATGCATGCCACGAAGCATACTGGCATATCCCGTGCTCAATTATCTGCTGTGTTTTCCCTTCGCGTCTCACGTGTTCGCTGCGTGCACTGCAGGCAAGTGTTGGCACGTCGCCGAAGCCCAGGAAATGACGCGCCAATGCAGTGGACGTGCGCGCGAGGCCGCAATTGGGAGAAATTTTCCACTGTCCTCGCAGCGCGCTTTGGCGCTGTTGTAACCGCAGCAGACTTGATTATTTCATTCGCAGCGCGATTACGTAATGACCTCTCTTTCTTTCTCCCTTCACACGCGGTGACCACACGCACGTCTCGCGAGCATAGCAAAATAGAGAGAAAAACAAAGGGGCAGGAGTGACAGAGAACGGTCTGCCTGTGTAATATAGTTATCGCTTTTTCCCTAGTCCGTGCCGCGCGCAGGATGTTGTGTAACCGGTGAATCGCGACAGCGTTTCGTGATCCACGCGCATTTAGCGGCCGCCTGTGCTAACTATGGAGGCTATTTTTTCACCGCTGCCGCTGAAGCCGTTGGGCAAGGTGGGAGACGGCACGGAACGCAGATTATTTTTTTTTTTCTGCTGTTGCTTGCTCCGCAGATTCGCCGCAACCCTCGTCGGTTATGTCTGCAAGGCTGGTTGCGGGGCGCACATCGAGTGATGCGAAGACACGGGCAGTGTCAGCAGTATTAAGGGTATTTATTTGCGTTTATGCATGCAACTTAAATGAGCCAATGTAGAGTGTGTGCTATAGTCTACGGGGGCACTGGTAAAAAAAAGTACGAGCATCCACTTACATTGTGTTGGTAATATCGTAGCATCATTAGTGGTTGTTGATGACTGTGCCGGAAGTGATGTCACGTCCGGTCTGGTGGCGTCACGTTCCTCCAGCCAATGGGCGAATTTTGTGACCGACGACGCATTAAAGAAAAAATTAAGCAAGGTGTGCGTCTCACTCATACTTTGGGAGCAGTTAGTTGATTGCATACGCTAAGTGCCATTGTTTATATCGGTTCTACCTCTCCTTTGTGTTCCTTTCCTGAGTGTTGGTCGCGTATTGTCATTCGGTGTATTTTCAGCTGCAGCTGCAATGTGGGGAGGTCAAAGCACTTGCGTGTTCGTGCGGAGCAGGACGCTGTGAGAGAGATAGGGATGCGTTGTCATCGCAGCGTGCGCGAATCGCTGCTCTTCGAATGCCGTTCACGACAGCGCATGGTTCCACCATGCCGCTGAGGGAACACGTCTTCGCCTAAATGCTGTAGTCTTTGGTTGCCATAAACAACCGTCGTTTGGGAACCCATGTTTCCCAGACGTCGCTCAGTGCTTCTATCGATGGCACGTTGTAGAAAACGAAGCACTTACAGCGAGCGGAGGAGAAATGACGCCGTGGCCTGTCGTTTCTGCTGAAGATTCTGCGCGGGTGTCGATGGCTCTGGTCACCGAGGCGAGCGTACTCTGGTAATGGTTCCGGAATGGTTACGCAAAGCTCTTGGCCCCTGGATCGCATTGCACGGCGCGGACATGCCTGTTGCGCGTGCGTTCCGGCGCGCACAATGGGCCCATTGAACGCCCAGTTTTCGTCACCCGCGGCCGCAGCACAGCGCGCACTTTGTACGCATTCGATTAGCGTCCTTTGTGTGTGTGGTAGAGGAGCGTTGCCGGGCGGAGATTTCCTTACGCGACGACCGGCGAGTCCTTCGCCGGGGAGCGATGCGGGGAAGGAGGGGGGGACACTGTTTGCGCGGGCAAAGATGAGTGGGCCGCGACGCATGCACGATGTTCCTCCCGTCTTCGGGTTACCTGCGGCCGATCGCGTAACGTACAGCCGAAGTACTCGCTCCGGTGGAATGCCGTCCCGTCCAACTTTTCTTCTCGGGTTCTTTTTATATACTCTTCTTGAGGCAATCGCCTTCGCCGGGGACTCGCGTGCGGTGCGAGCTTGCGACAGGGTATGCGGTGTTTTCTGCGCGCGCTGTCTCTCGGCGCTATCCGCCTGCCTGAGCGTGGTATTTGGTGAACGCTCGAAAGGCCCTTGCCCAACCTCGCTGGTGGTGAAATTCGCCGTCTCTCCTTGCCCGGTGTAGGCACTACATAGCTGGCGGCGGCGGCCCTAAGATTGAAATTTCAATATCGAAGCCCTGCATTGCACGCGCTCTGTGGCGCGGGGTCCGTTCGTCTCGATGTTCGGATGAGTGGTCAGTGGTCAGTCGCGTCCGATGTTTGAAGCTTGTTTGGCCCTACTTCCGAACGTGTACCGAGGAGGAGGATGGTCGTTGCATGTGGAAAGGTCAAGCGCCGTGGCCTAGCGTGCCATGTATCGTACGACCTTCCTTCCTTCCTGCCAGTCGGGTGCACACGGAACACGCTGTATATGCTTCCGTTTACAGTGTGTCTGGACCGTCACAGTCAGGTGTAACCAGCAAAGTTTCACGAAGTTTTATTGGTGGTTACGTGTAGTTTAAGATGCTTTGCGAGAGGAACAGCGTGGCACGCGGGAGCACCCCCACTCGGCGAGGTCATTGTCCCGGACTGAGCTGTCTGCCCTGTCATGTTTCACCGCACCACTTGCTTGCAGTTTACGCTTTTATGGCTGCAATCGTCGGCCCGGCTTTCCCGGTCGTAATTTCGCAGCGTTCTTTGAAAGTCAGCGACTTTATTTGGAACTCTACCTTGTCGCTCTCTAGTGCCGCCATGGCACATTTTTTTTTTTTTTCTGCGGGTGCATCCTTCTTTGACACGGGATTCCAGCCACCCAACACGCCCCAGTTTCCACCTGTCACAGCGATCTGCCTATCGCGCTGGCGGTGTTGCTGGCAAATTAGAGTCCCTGAGGCACCCGCGGCCAAAACAGCCGTTGAGACAGAGTCGCGAGCGATGCGGGTGCGGAGCCGAAGATGACCGTTGTGCACAGCGGTCATGGTTGGCGGCAGAAAGAGGCTTCGGGGCCATTGTTGCGGAGCCCATATATGTCGGCTCTCCGCCGTGCGCGGGGCGTGTGTCTTGCCCCGCGTAGCGCCGCGCACCCAGCCGCAGTGTCCTCATGCGTGTCATTGGATGTGTGGCACGCCTTGCCATTGCTGACGGCTCTGCTATCTTCGCCTGCTGCGCTGTGGTCCCCTGTTCCCCGCTGTCCCCTGTTCGTCATGGTTCTTGGCTCCCTTGATCGGCGAGCTAGCTCAGGCAGGCATGTTCCGGATCAAATGAGTGTCAGCCTGAGTAGGTAGCTAGTGTCGGTGTACGAGACCAACTGAGCCACAGCGTTAGCCAGTCAGTATGAGCCCGACTGAATCTGTGAATCGTGTCGCTGCGACGCTTGTTCACGTAAAAGCTCCTCCTCTCCACCTTCTCCTCGTTCGCAAACCCTCACCTGCGCTCGCACCGTTTTTGTTGCGTTAGCAACACTACGCCAGGTTTTCGCCTCTTCGCGTTGCCGGTGGCCGGTAGGCACAAATGGCCTTGAACAGCTGTTGCCTAGCAACCGTTTCAGCCGAGCTCCGCCAGGCGGCGCCACTGCCGCGCGCGTAGTCGCTCGCTCCCGCCAGATGCGTGCTCTGCTCTCCGCCGACGGGACCAAGCTGTAAAGAGGCTACGCGCTCCAGAGACAGCAGAAGAACGCGCTGCACGACTCGAAAAGCGTCGCAGCTAACGCAACTGACCAGGCTTAGCCAGAGCTAAACCACGCCTTGCCGCCGCGGTGGCTCAGTGGCTATGGTGCTCGGCTGCTGACCCGAAAGACGCGGGTTCGATCCCGGCCGCGGCGGTTGAATTTCTTTGGAGGAGAAATTCTAGAGGCCCGTGTACTGTGCGATGTCAGTGCACGTTAAAGAACCCCAGGTGGTCGAAATTCCGGAGCCCTCCACTACGGCGTCTCTCATAGCCTTAGTCGCTTTGGGACGTTAAACCCCATAAACCAAACCAAACCAAACCTAAACGACGCCTTACCATTGATATGGCCAGTCGTCCTGGCGTTGTATTGAGCTCATGTGCAAAGGTGAACACTCGTTTAGTGCATTTGACGTCACGCAGCTGTTAGTCTGGAGCGCCGCCTGCTGTACGTTACTTCGAAGCGAACTGCGAACGGCCGCTGACGCTGACGCTGCGCATATATTTTGTTGGGGGAAATGCTGTAGGCTGTGTGTACCCTTCCAGCAAAACCACCGCGGCCTGACCAGTTCAGCAGAGAACTTTCAGCTCCTTACAGACAGCAGAAGATTGAGCGAACGCATATCTTTAGATTGCCTTCCCGTCCTGACCGAGGTAAACAAGTGCAGCTTTTTCGGCACGTTTGCCCACATATATGCATACGAAGACGGGAATTGCTTGCACACGTTATGGGTTAGCCCTGAAAGAACGCACAAAAGGCTACATTTTCTCTTCTTTTTTTTTTCTTTCATGCGAATCTATGCTGCAAGTTCTATGTTTGGCCGTGTATTGTATCCCGGCGATGTAGGTGAGGGATGACGTGTCTTAGGGGGCGCAGATGCCGATGCTTCAACGCAACCGTTACATTTGCGCGTCGGAATTCGCTTTCTTTTCAGCCACTTCCGGAGATGAATAAATGGTGTGCATCGGCCACGACATAAACTTGCAAAAGATTCCGCCGCAACTTTTAGGCGTTGCCGCTTCAAATCGATTGAGACGAGGCGCCAGCCACAGACAGCCATTCTTCACTACTGCCTTCGGCCAACGGCGCTACGAGCGAGCTCGTCAGGGCGAAGATACGGGAAGGGTTCGTCGGTCGTCCCTGGTAGAAAAGAAAACGGGAATAGATAAATAAGATTCGCAAATAAACCAACGAAAGAGAATATAATGTGCACCCAGGGAGCGTGGGCAGAGAAGAGAAAGCCGTTTCGGAGGCAACCGCCGCGTGGGGTGGGGGGGGTCCTTTGTTGCTGCGCGCCTGGCAGCCGCCATGGCGCCACTCCTCTCTCGCAGACTCTTCGAGGCCGCCGCGCAGCCTCGGCGGATTGGGGGTTTCTGGGCGAAAGCGGCGATTTGCATGCATTTGTGCCGGCGGGCTGGCGTCCGCACTTCTCGTCCGTTCGCCCCGGGACCAACAGCCGGCGAATGGAATATAGTATAGGGCACGTGGGCCTTTTTTTGTTCCCGTGGCCGCGTCGGTCCTTCTTTGGACCACGGTGCACGATCGCTCCATTCGCGGGGGTCTGTGAACGAACTTGGCCGGCACATCTCCAGCGCCCCATTTGGATTGAAGGCGAGGAGAGAGGGAGCGCTGTCCGAAGTCCGTTTTCGGGCCTTCTGGTCGAATCGATTCGCGATGCAGTGCTTGGTCTTGGCCCACATCTTCGTCACTGTATGTAGTGTCGCATGCACGCGCAAACGGACTGTCCACGCGGGGTAGATCGATGATGATGGAAGTATTTATTGAAGTACAGCTGTACGGTGGTGTCCTTAGTCCGGGAGTCCATTGGCGAAAGCTGCTTCCCTTGCCCCTTCGATAAGCTGACGTTGACGTCCTTAGCTAGACAGTGCTGCCTCCCACCTCTCCCGCGTTGGCTGAGTTATACTATCCATGACCTGGTTTTCTTGGCAGGCTCGTACCATACGGTACAGGTCTACCTTCTCCCCGCAGAATTTTCATTTTGATTGGACGGAATCCGGGTTTATGGCGTGTAGTATAAAGGACTGTGTAATATCTGAGCCTGTAGTCTATGGAGGTAAATCACCTCGTTTTGCTAACGTTTTTGGCATGCGGTGTGAGGTGTCGTAGGATCTCGTTGTATGTTGTGAATGGATCGAACTGGTCCGATTCCGAGGTACAGTCTTTGTCGAAAATATACAGCCCATGGGGTTTGTTTCCAATCCATGTAGCGGGGTTCTTAAGCACACTTGACAGTCCTAAGCTGGGGAGGGTTGAGGATTCGAATTCCTCCCGCCTTCGTGAGATTTGGGTCCCTGAGTATGCAAAAGGAGCCGCGCTCCAGGGCTCAGCAGCATACCACTGGGGCTGTATACTTTTGAGAAAGACTGTACATTTGTCGAAGCAGCTGATCAGTTAAAGCAGTTTAAGGTTGAGCGTATTCCTTCCCGCTTCGTAGCGCTTCGAGCGGTTCCAATGCGCGTCTGCCAAAGTCAGTGCGTCGGTTCAGAACTCAAATGAAGCAATTCCCACGCCCTGTAAAAACACCAGCAAGGCTCTGTCCGTTCACCTGGAAGAGTCGGTGCGACTCTTTAACGCGCAGCAGCCCCTGGGGGCTGTGAATTGTTTCTGCAGAATCGCGATTGTTTTCCTGCGCATTGCATAAAGCCGAGTGTTGTGTGCGACCAGCAGGTATGTCCCTAGTCAGTATGCGCCTTTGTCTCTCGGTCGTGTTTGCGTCCCCTTTCTCCCGGTTCTGCGCCACTTCGTGCGTTTTCCAGGGTACAGTGGTGGGTTCGACCGAAGCGAGGGACTCCCCTCCGTGCCTGCGCTCAATTAGCCTCGGCCGGAAGCGCATTGTCTCCCGACGCGCGTGTTTATGTGCGCGCGGCGGGGGGGCACAGGGTGGTGGTGGTGGCGGCTTGGGCGCCCGCGCGCGCGCGCGCATCCAAGCATCGCCAGCCGCTCTCCACCCCTTCATCCTTCCCCCCCCGCTGGTGTGGACTTCGGCCTCCCGCGAAATTGCTGCACCTTGAACGCCTCCTCGCGCATCGTTCGCTTCGCTTTCTTGGCCATGTTTTCCCCCCTCTTTGTCGTTATCGGCGCCTCTCCTCCTCCTCCTCCTCCATTGTTTCTGTCCTTGCACCGTCCCCCGCTCGGGTTTCGTGAGCGGCCGCTCGGTACGCACCCCCCCCCCCCCCCCCCCCCGTATACACCGCCTCGGCGCTATTAGTGATACCTGTCGGCCTCATCCTCTTCTATCGCGGTATGCAAAGTGGCCAAAGGGTTGGCGGCAAGGGTGGGCGTGCGGTTTGGAGGTTCGTAAGCAGTGTAACTGCCCCCTCAGCGGTTGTTGCTGGCCGCGTCTCTCTGGGCGTTGCATTGTTGTGCGTTTGCGGGTCGCGTTGAATAATAGCAGGTCCCGGCCTCGCGTCTCCGCTTTGCGCTCATCGCATTGTGGTGTGTTATTAACGATCATTAATCCCTCTTTGTTGGGAGAAGTTGGGCGCAGAAGATTGGAATCGCCGGTAGCCCGTAGTCATCGCGATCGAATGGCCGGCAGTGCCCCTAGATTTGGTTCTGGTGCATGTGTCGGCCGTGGCTGCATGGCGCGTGGTTGGTGGGAGAAGGCGCTCTCGGAGCGTCCCGCTGACCTTGCCGCTCCGCTGGCTTGCGCCGGCTTTCTTTCCGTTTCGGGTTAATCGCTGGGGGTAGCTGCCTTCTCGCTGCCGTTAGCTGTGGCCACTGCGATGGACGCGGGGTAGTTAGCCCAGATCTCCGACGTAGCGTGCCACACTCACGCCGTAAGGATAGTTCAGATGCAAGATGCCCGGTGTTTTGTGGTATCGAAGTTAGCTTTTACATGGGCGGTTCTAGCAGGGCGATTCTGTGTATCGGCTCGTGTGGATGAAAAAAAGCACATATCCAAAGATGTTTGGCTCGCATTGCGTTCTGCGATTGCCCATGTACCCGGCAGACTGTTGGAAAAAGGAGCTGTCCGCAGCGCGTTGTGCTGCGCGCGATGGCGAAGATTTTTTTTTTTTTCCTTTATTCCCCTCACGCTCTTTCGAAAGTTTGTTTTTCGTTCGCGCGCTAGCGTGTCTGGCAACCTTGAGACCGACGTGTTTTATTTTTCCCCTGCCGACGGCGGCTTTTTCATTGAGAGCGTAATGCATTGGCGTCGAAATGGTTTCTGTCGATCTCAGAACGCTCCCTCGGACGCCGTCGGAGAGAAGTTTGTGTGGCTTCAATCGCGTGCCGTTAAAGCTGTCCGTCTGTGTTGTTTCCTTGTTCTTTCCGTCTTTCGTCCGCTTGCCCTGTTCTACCCAATATGTGCCGTGACTTAGGCTTACCGGACTTTTTCTTATTGATTTTTTTTATTGATACCGCAGGTTTGTTTCCGTACTGTTGATTAACCACAGCGGTGGCCTTGTGGTTTGAGCATCCGCCTCGCTTGCGGGAGATGCGTGGTTGGACCCCCAGCGATTAACACTAATCGTCACCATCATCAAATACTTGTGATGGTGATGCATTTTAATGGCGCAAGGGCAGCTTTGGTCAAAGAGAGCCACGGCGCAAGGTGTTTGCAATATTGAAAGTGGGATCCCAAGACCCATTTCCGAGCATTTCACCACAGCAAATCCGAGTACCAGGCCAGGGGGCAGCCTGTACCCATTGCATCACCGGCAGGTACCCGGCTGCGCTCGGTATCCAACCGCGCATCTCCCGCATGCGAGGCGGATGCTCAAACCACAAGGCCACCGCTTCGGTGCTTACTGAAGTGCGCTTTTATTGAAGCCTGTTTTGTAACGTTTCCGTGGCAGCCACGATGACAAGGACTGTGGCTTCGTCTCTTTTCCTTCGGAGGCGTGTAGGCGTATAGTCCCTTGCGGCATGCCCGTCAGCCGGCCGCCCCTGTTGTCTCCCGTTCCTTTTGCACTCTCCTTGCCTTCGACTGCTCGCGAGAGCATCACGCGGACGGCGTGTTTTGCCAACGGGTCTGATTTCTCGGTTTGCGCGACAACGGGCGGCCGGGTGCTGCAACGCGATGCCACGAAGTTTGCTTTCATTTTTTCCTTCCAACTCTTCGATACCTTTGACTGTTTTGTTCTTCGCGCGCTCTGTTACATTTCTAGACCCGCGCTGCCGGCTGTCGTCTTTTTTCCGCGCTCGTTTAACGGCGTTGCGTTGCGCCGCCGTCGTGTTACGCAATGCCTTTCTCTGGAAGTTTGATCGCTGTATAACGCGTTTGACGTCGTTTGCTGCCCGCGAGGTCCGCGTTTCTACACTTGCTCTCTGCTCAGATGACGCGTGACCGAAAACGGCTCCCCTCCTCGCAGTGTGACGTCATCTTTTTCTAGGATGGCCTGGTTGAGGACGGGCATTGCAGCTCGTAAATTACTCGCGCGGGGAACGAAGCAGCCCTGCATTCGCTGGTTAGGCTTAAATTTCTCTCGCACACTCTTCAAGCTCTCAGTCACCCAGGAGAGCCGCCTGACGTGAGCCGAGCATTTGCCACCCGTGCTACGCTCGGTGGGCTAGTCGTCCAACGCCGGGTGCTGGCAGAGAGCCTCTTACCTCGTGCGTGGCGGCCTCCCGCGGGCTCGTTTCGAATAGACTGCGGTCCCTCTTGGAGCCCTTCCCATCCCAGGGTTCCGCAGCGCAGGCACCCGCCAGCCGTGACGAGTCGTGGCACTTGGCGCCCGGCCTCTATAATTCCTCGCTCCCCTCGGGGCGTCCCTGGCGTGAAACCGGCCGAGCTTTTGACATCTTGTCACGGGCAGCGGGCATAATGATGATGGCGGGCCTTGGCAGAGAGGGGAATCGGGGTTGGGTGAGGGCGCACCGTGGATGGCACTGGCGTCTTCTTCGTAGAAGACGGTTGCGCAACTCCAGGAAGGCGCCAGCCGGATCGCCCCCGCGGGCAGACCCGGACGTGGCCGCCGATTGGCCCAGTCTGCGCGGCGCCGCGCCACGGCGGGCACGCCGCCGGCCGAGGTCACTGCTGCTTGGCGTCAAGGGCGCCCCCCCCCCCCCCCCCTCCCCCTCGCTTCCCGCCCCTCGACCGCTGGGCCTCGCTCTTTGTTCTGTTCCCCGATTTCGCACTCCGGTGTGCCGCTATTCCTGCGGTTTGCTGGACGCCCACCTTCTTTCTGGCTCGTGGGAAACGGGTGAGGAGGAAGAGAGGGGAGGTCTCCCTCACCCCCTTTCTTGCTCTTTCTTTGCTTTTGTTTGCTCCTCATTCGTGCAACACCGAACGAGAAACCCCTCCCCCACCTCTCCTTTCCTCCCATCGTGATTATTTGTGGCTCATGGTACAGTGCCCGCAGGGTCCACGTTTTGCACCATGCTGCGGCAAATTTGGCATGCGGGCGTCCTCTGGACCTCCGAAAATAACGCACCCCCGTTTTTGTGCTACCTGGGTGGAACGGTCGATGTCCGAGCGTAGGTATGCGGGAATGAGCTTGCGTTCACGCGCTGGTAATGAGCCACTGGAACGTGCTGGTAAACTACGTCGGTAGACGTCGATCGCTCCAGCGTTTCAAATTGTCCTCGTGCAACATCGCTGCCAAGTACTAAAACCGGACGCAGTTTGTTCAGAGTTGTCGGGCAGATAATTTCTGCTCTCGTGTTGCTTCATCCTTCATCCCTCATCCTTTTCTTCATTTGGGTCAAGTTTTTCCGCAAGTAAAGTCGGATGACGGAGGAAGGGTGTAGTATAGCAGGGGTATGTGCGGTGCACGTGTGAATAGTTTTGCGCGAAAATTGCATGCTTGGGCCGAAGTGCGGCTAGCGGCGGGTGGCGCATGTTCTCTTCATTATTGCTTTTCTGTCCTACAGTGATGGTGGTAACGACGGCCATTCCTAGTGCAGCTGCTACGCATGTTGATAAATAAAAAAAAAACTGCCTTAATTTTAGTTTCCAGTGCGCACTGCGTATGCTTCAATGTACCACGGTGAGGGCTTCAATGCGTGCTTGCCTTTGGGCCGTATCGGTTGGGTAGTGCTACGTGCACTAGTACACAGCCGGGCCTGTTCCCAGCAAACGTGTACACATTCCGAGATAATGCGATAAGATAGGGGCTGGTTGTCATTTATGTGACATGAGGTTCCAGTAGCGCAAAACAAAGGGGGCGAGACACGAGCGCCAAACTTCCACTAAAACCTTGTCCTTTTTTTGGTCAGTGATATGTGACCTCATGTTAAATACCCATTAGCCCGAAAACCCTCACCCTAAGTCATTTATTGCTTTCCAGATACAGAAATGCGAAATATTAATAAACAAATAAACAACATGTGAAAGGTCAGCACTTACGTCACGACATTTCATGGTACTCTCACGCGTGAGGTGTTTTTTTTTGTGGAGATGCAGGGACGAATAGTTGGGTGCGGCGGAAAAGTCTGCGGATGCTGGGACAGTGGTCGCCGTTCTCCTTTGTCTCTACAGTGCCAAGTTTGCACTTTCCCTTCAGGCAACAGAGCTGTGACGGTGTACAATAAGTTCATTTGTTTGGCATAATATCTGTCATTGGTCGATAATAATCTCGAGTTCGAAATTGAAACTGTCCTGAGCGAGCAAGCCACTTGGCATTGCACCTGGTTCAAGTTGTGAGTGGACGACAGGTGTGCTAATTATTTTTTTTTCCATTTTCTTTGCAGTACTGCAATGGAGGAGACTTGGCCGAGTATCTTCTAGGTGAGTTCCAGCTACATTTCTATGCGGGTCAGAAGGCGAGAGAGTCCCGTTTTTTTTTTCTTTCTAGCTTCTCCTGTTGTAGATAGATTTTGTGACAGCTAACACCTGGAACTACTTATTAGATAGCTCAGCTGTGATGCCAGGAAATCGTTGAATGACTGACCCAGCTAACTGACTGACGTGCTTGCAGCCTTCTTCACTCTTAGAACTAAAGGAGTGCAGAGGAGTGCCCAGAACACACTTTGAAGGAGTATTCGCTTGTCCCATATTCCACTCCTTTTTCCAGAATAAAATTACTCCCTCTGGACAAAGAGTGATCCAACACCTACTCAAGGAGTACTGTACTACTCCTGCAATAGAGTACAGGCACTCCTCCGAGGGAGTAAAGCTACCACATTGAAACAGCATCCTACTACTCTTTCAGGTAGAGTTCCAGGACTCCGTTTGTTAGAGTGACTATACTCCTTCAGGGAGTATCAGCCCAGATCTTATTTTACTCCTTCAAAAGGAGTTTCACGTGTTTTCAAAGTATCCTACTAATTTTCTTATTTCACATATTCTTCAGAGCAAGTTGGTCATATGTTTTGCAGGATCCACCTGCGCTACATCTACAAAAGAGTAATGAGCAAAAGGGATTATAATCTTTGAGTAGAATAACTTTTGCTCATACAACTACTTTATGGCTACACTACAGTTTGCACATTAGTATGGTGCTCTGTCTGCGTTGGGAATAACAATGGTTCAAGAAATAATGACACAAATGTACAACACTGATAACTTTTATTTCTCAAGTCATTGCTGTGATTGCTGTGGCTGCCCAAAACACGCTCGGGAGGCGCTCGCTAGGATCAAGCCCCATTAGTGTCTCAAGCAGCAGACAAACCCGCTTTGTTTTTGGGGTGTACTTGACATTAAATGCCAAGAACACTGCCAAAAGCAAAGCAAACCCATCTACCAAATCCACCGCAGTGAGCTGTAAGCGCTCAAAAGAAACTAAGATGCTGGATGATGCCGTAGCTTGCTCGGCTGAGTGAAGGAGCTTTGGCTATGCGTGCATTTCTCCGGGTGCCTGCAAACATGAATGAAAATAATGCAAGTAAGAGTCAATTCCAATGCCCTTTTCATACTATCCTGCATATAACCCCATGGAAAAAAAGAAAGAATACAACTAGAATGTACTGATCGTGTGTGTCATGTCGCCACTAGTGCGTACCTATATTGTGACCAAGTGCAGACACCTTTCATTGCAAACCTTCATTCAGAGCTACAATTTTATTAAGCCCAATACAATTATCACTATCCTAGTCCTTTCAAAAGCTGTGTGCATGTAAAACAAGCACATATTTACCAAATGAAAATTTTAACATGAGCAAGCTCTTCTGCAAGTATCATGATCAGCCTGACTACGCCCACTGCAAGGCAAAGGCCTCTCCCATGTTCTGCAATTAACCCTGTCCTTCGCCAGCTATGTCCACCGTGTTCCTGCAAACCTCCACCCATGGAACTTTTTGCTGCTTCCTGCTACGCTTGCCTTCTCTTGGAATCCACTCCGTTACCCTTAAGGACCAGCGATTATCTTGCCTTCGTCTTACATGCCCTACCCTAGCACCCTTTTTTCTCCTGATTTCGACTAGGATGTCTTCAACCCGCGTTTGTTCCCTCACCCACTCCGCCCGCTTCCGATCTCTTAACGTTACGCCTATCATTTTTATTTCCATAACTCGTTGCGTTGTCCTTAACTTAAGCTGAACCCTCTTCGTTAGCCTCCACGTTTCTGCCCCATAGGTGAATACCGGTAGGATACAGCTGTTGTATACTTTTCACTTGAGGGGTATTGAAAAACTGCCATTCATGATCTGAGAGAACCTGCCATATGCACTCCACCCCATTCATATTCCTCTAGTTATTACCCTTCATGATCCGGATCAGCGGTCACTACCTGCTCTAAGTAAATGTATTCCCTTATCACTTCCAGTCATTTCTAAAACCACACCTATTGTGCTTGACGGTTTCTTGTCACATAATACATTGTGCAGTTTAAAATATAAGGTAACCTTGAATCGGGAAAACACCTAAACCAATGACAGTTTTCTTGCTGAAGAGAAATGGCTGTTGCAATTCCTGTTTCTCAGATACCATTAACTGAATTTCATGCTCTAAAATAGTGAAGGAAAAATTCAAAATTTTTCATCTCAAAGAGGCAGACAACAAATTTCAGTTTGGTTTGGGTTGGTTTATGGGGTTTAACGTCCCAAAGCGACCCAGGCTATGAGAGACGAACTTGCTTTGGGGCTAGTTGGTTCATGATTGAAGTTCAGAATGGCGCAAAAGACACACACACAGGAAAAAAGGGGATGACACAAAGAACGCCTACTACCAACTGAATTTATTTCGGAAACACCCTCTTTTATAAGGCAAGACATATCAAACACGAACCGGAAGCAGAAAAAACACATATTCATGGTTTGATTTCACATTTTGAAACACCATCGGCAGAAAAGAAAAAGCCACAAGAACAAAAAACAGAATCTAGAACTACACGTGCCCGTCTAAGAAACCCAGCTCCTGGCGGCATAGTTTAATCGATGAAGTGCTAATGCACGTGGACCCAGCTTTCTGTATATGGTATGCTTCTATAATCTCTCTTTCAAATCGCTCCTTGCCTCTGCCGATAAACGTTGCCTGTTCCAGCATCGGTCCGCAATCTCTGCACTCCCTACAGTGATCCGGCAGGTTGCCCCTGTCATTGTTTTTAATTGTTCTTCTGTGCTCGCTAGCTCTCTCATTGAAACACCGGCCAGTCTGGCCAATGTAGGCGGATCCACAGCTGAGCGGTATGCGATACACGACTTCGGACTTGCATTCAGTGAACCGTATCTGATGTTTGATAGCGCATCTTCGGGGTCGTCTGTTCATCATGGAGCAAATTTTTGCAAGTTTGCATGGTGCTGAAAACAACACATTTACACCATATCGACCCCCTACCTTCTTGATATTGTGCGCTATCTTATGCATGTACGGAATTACCACCACAGGCCTCTTGTCTTCCTGCTTGCTTTGCGTATCACCGCTAGAAGTGACCTTGATTCTTTGTAGCAGAGATTCACATATCGCTGTTATCATCATACACGGGTAGCCAGCGCTACCCAGTCTCACTAGCTGCTTGTCAAAGCCGGCCTGCACACAATGATCGCAGGATTTCGAGAGAGCTGCGTGTAAGCACGTGATGGCAATGCTGCGTTTGACCAGTTTGGAGTGGGCACTGCTGAACGGCATGAGGCTTTTCTTAGAACGGGGGTTGTACACCCAACACACATGGTATTTTTTGGAAAAATCAAACAGAATGTCCAGGAACTGGATTTTACCCTCTTGAGGCAGTTCCCAAGTAAAGGTGTAAGGCCTTGAGAACTGTCTCTAAAAATGTTAAGAACATCAGCAACAGCATCGTCAAAGATATCTTTGACGATGCTGTTGCTGATGTTCTTAACATTTTTAGAGACAGTTCTCAAGGCCTTACCTTTACTTGGGAACTGCCTCAAGAGGGTAAAATCCAGTTCCTGGACATTGTTTGATTTTTCTAAAAAAGACCATGTGTGTTGGGTGTACAACCCCCGTTCTAAGAAAAGCCTCATGCCGTTCAGCAGTGCCCACTCCAAACTGGTCAAACGCAGCATTGCCATCACGTGCCTACACGCAGCTCTCTCGAAATCCTGCGATCATTGTGTGCAGGCCGGCTTTGACAAGCAGCTAGTGAGACTGGGTAGCGCTGGCTACCCGTGTATGATGATAACAGCGATATGTGAATCTCTGCTACAAAGAATCAAGGTCACTTCTAGCGGTGATACGCAAAGCAAGCAGGAAGACAAGAGGCCTGTGGTGGTAATTCCGTACATGCATAAGATAGCGCACAATATCAAGAAGGTAGGGGGTCGATATGGTGTAAATGTGTTGTTTTCAGCACCATGCAAACTTGCAAAAATTTGCTCCATGATGAACAGACGACCCCGAAGATGCGCTATCAAACATCAGATACGGTTCACTGAATGCAAGTCCGAAGTCGTGTATCGCATACCGCTCAGCTGTGGATCCGCCTACATTGGCCAGACTGGCCGGTGTTTCAATGAGAGAGCTAGCGAGCACAGAAGAACAATTAAAAACAATGACAGGGGCAACCTGCCGGATCACTGTAGGGAGTGCAGAGATTGCGGACCGATGCTGGAACAGGCAACGTTTATCGGCAGAGGCAAGGAGCGATTTGAAAGAGAGATTATAGAAGCATACCATATACAGAAAGCTGGGTCCACGTGCATTAGCACTTCATCGATTAAACTATGCCGCCAGGAGCTGGGTTTCTTAGACGGGCACGTGTAGTTCTAGATTCTGTTTTTTGTTCTTGTGGCTTTTTCTTTTCTGCCGATGGTGTTTCAAAATGTGAAATCAAACCATGAATATGTGTTTTTTCTGCTTCCGGTTCGTGTTTGATATGTCTTGCCTTATAAAAGAGGGTGTTTCTGAAATAAATTCAGTTGGTAGTAGGCGCTCTTTGTGTCATCCCCTTTTTTCCTGTGTGTGTGTCTTTTGCGCCATTCTGAACTTCAACTATGAGAGACGCCGTAGTGAAGGGCTCCGGAAATTTCGACCACCTGGGGTTCTTTAACGTGCACTGACATCGCACAGTACACGGGCCTCTAGAATTTCTCCTCCAAAGAAATTCCAGCCGCCGCGGCCGGGATCGAACCCGCGTCTTTTGGGTCAGCAGCCGAGCAAATTTCAGTTGCACATTTTTTTTTTTTAATGATGCATAAGGCATTACTATGCACGGATAACCACACAGTATTCGCCTATGACTGCTAAATAATTTGTAATTAAATATCTTCTCTCTCCTGCTTCACTTTTAAAAACTGAGCAATGGCATCAAAGGTCAGTATAAGCCAGGGGAGGCATGAGGAAAACTGCAATATAATTGCGGCTTCGTCATTCATTGTGATTCCGACTCTTAAGGCAGGCTGGCTTTAGCATTGTAACTAATTAAAATGATGAAGTAGCGATATCGTAGCTTTTTTGTGCCTTCCATAACCTATACTGAACACTGATGTCATAGCAATTGCTATGCTATTGAAACAGGGAAGAAAAGAAATCTGGTTGTAATTATTTAGCGATTGGAGACGAATACTATTCAACACTTCTATGTATACGAATGCCCAGCACGTCGCTACAAAGAACACACATAACCAAAAATTTGGTGTTTATACTCATTTAAGATAATACTACTTCCCACGCAAGAACACGACAGCCATGTGTAAACTTTTTGCTTTCATAGTAATAAAATCTATCCAACGACAAGTTAGGCACAGCATGTCTGCTCTTTATAAATATGCAATACTGACAATGTTTGACACTAGCATTTGGCATGAACGAGATAACTGTGATTACTTCGCACATTACGTGCCAGTCCATACTATTATGCACAATTTAGATTTGCAAATGTAATGTGTAATTCTCTATGACTGCCACGTTAGTGCACTGCAAACCAATGAAGTTGTCTTGCATTTGCAATGTTCTCACTACTTTTATACAACACTGATCACTTCAGTATATCTGCATCATTCTGTTAGACGGCCACGGGATAGCTAGAATTAAGGCTATTTTATGTGATGGAAACCATTGACTGGACAACAAAGAAGAAAAGCCTCAACTACTGTCCTGGTGCTGGGACGTCTAATAAGAGCTCAGAAAGACTCGGTTTCAATACGCCAGACCCTCCGCATAACATTACCCTGTGCGAAAATACCCCACCCCACCCTAGCTTAATTTCTGTCCACATGCACCAAGGCTCACTGCACCTGTTATAAATATTGCCCTAAATATTGCAATCAAGCTGCCCGTGTATGCATAGGCTATCTGTGCATGGAGAAAGAAAGAAGTTGTTAGGAATGTTTCACACCAAAAACAGAAAAAAAGGCAGCCTGTTTCTCAGAAACAGCTAAGAGCATGAAATGGTGTGTCCAAAAAGATTAGGCTGCTTTGTACTTATTTATGACAACGAGAACTGTCAGAGCTGCGCTTTCAAAAATTCAGGAGCTTTGTGCACAAAAGTAGCTTCCGTATGCACATCTTGCAGCACCAACGTTTCCGAATTGAAACGACCGATGAATATGCACAGGAAAAAGCAAATAGAGAGCGCTTGAATTTAAAAGAAAAGCTACCTTGCACAATCAGAAATTTCGCGACAGAACCTTCCAAACAGTGACGTGTACTGGTTGCGGTATACCGAATATATACCTAGCAAATAAGTGTGCGCTTTGTTCACGAGCGGGATTCTGTGGCGGCAATGCTACAGCTCCAATTCCGAAAACCTAACGCTGCAAAAATTGAGTTTTCAAAATACGTGCGAATGCACGATACACTTTTGCACACATTTAGAACTTTCAGTAGTGAAACACAGACAACGAATCTTGTGTATGCGTCTTCCTTGGCTGGTAAAAAAATTCTTCTATAAGTCTCCAGTTTGCCTGTGTACTCCACAAATTCTAGGATCCCTGTCCGCTACATGTCAAATTTCACTGAAGCGAAAGTAATACAACCGACAGCTGATGATCTGCTAGGGCAACAGGATTTCAAAAGTTTGAGAAGGGCAGTGGGAGTCCAATCTAGGTGGAGTAGTGAAATTTGACTAGTAACAGACAGGGATCCTCCAATCTGTGGAGGAAGCCGGCAAATTGGAGACTTACAGAGGAATTTTTTTACCCGCCAAGGAACACGCATACACAAGAGAGAGAGAACCACAGAGGACTACGGCTTTTACCAGCCCTTGTCCTGTGCGGTTCTCTCTTGTGTATGCGTCTTTTTTGGCTGGTAAAAAAATTCTTCCATAAGTCTCCAATTTGCCTGTGTCCTCAACAAACCGCAGGATCCCTGTCCACTACTAGTCAAATATTTCAACTCCACCTGGCTTGGACTCCCACCGCCCTTCTCTGTGGAGAAAGGGTGACAGCAGCTGGCAAAGGACAAGGTTAACTGCAGATCAACTGGGGAAGCATTATCCTGCACTGATTTTGACGGCAGGTTCACAAGACAAACAAAATCAACTCGAGGAGCGGGGTGCACATCATGCGACTGAATGTCAATGGCCAGTGAAAATGGCACCAGCACTGTGGAATGCACATGCAGAAAACGAGACGCATTTTTTTGTCAACTTTGAGTAGCAGTCTACTGCACTTTTAAAGAGCAAAGCTCTCAAGTATGGCAACACTGGCACTTTTTGTTTTACTGGGGTGAGGGTCGTCGTGAGGGTTGAAGTACATATTTCTTTTCGATCCACTGTGTTAATTGCGAGCTATGTTTACCTAATAGGGGCTGGGCATCTAACATCACCGTTATTTCTTTGCAGCAGTTAAAACAATACAGCATACATTTTATAACATGCTTAACGAATTTTTGGGAGCAGCATGCTTTTACCCTTCTACTATTTGTTGCTACTGAATCAGTTTGGCGTTGACAAAAGATCTGTAATAAGGAGTAATTACTCATTGACATCCACTCGAGCACAGCCAAATGGCTACAAAGGAAAGCTATACAGCTTTCACAGAAACTTCGTAGTTAAAGAAAGATTCGTCCTGGTCCGGTGTTCGAGCTCAGAACCACCACTTCACTGGAGCAGTCGCTCTACCAATTTGTCCAACCTGGACGGCAAGCTTATGGTAGGGCGAGAGCGAAGTGATCAATAACTCGAGTGGGAACTGTGTTGGTCCAATGTTTTAGGACCCCTAAAACATTGGACAAACTCAGTTCCCGCTTCATGTTACCTCTAAAACATTGGACAAACTGAGTTCCCGCTTCATGTTACAATACTGAGTGACATTTTGGTCTATACACCAGAAATACCGGTAAAGCATCATGATAGAACACAATGTTTTTTAAAGGGATAAAGGAATATGTTCGCCCTTTCAGAGGGCACATATGCATAAGAGGCAACATGTGTGAAATAGTCACTGCACCTGAAGCAGTGTAAACTCCATTATGTTAACAGCAGCAGTCAAAAGCTTCATGAGCGACTATTTCATACAGATCATGCAATTACATTCATGTAATTCAGGATCAGATTCATGTGATTATACAGGGAGGTACTGCTGCTAAGTGCACGTAGAGCTCTGCATGCATTTCTAAACCCGGCTGTGAGCCTATGTCTACGAAATTTTTCTAAATAGGCAGGTAAGGTATGCATCACTGGAAAACAATACCTACCACAAACAGCTGAGGAGAGATAGCACAGCCAAAAGCTGGAAGCACGAATGGCCCAGTAGATACTGGCAGCTGGCAACTGCAAATAAATATGTCAGAGCAACTGTTGTCAGTGGCCGTAACAATGTCATGAATGACAAAGAAGAAATTGTCTACTGCTTCATAAATTAGAATAAGGTATTCACATAGGAACACAAAAAGCAATGAGATGGCCCATGACAAAAGAAATGAACAGATTGTATGTGATGCACCGATATACATTTTTTCAGTAGATTTACATGACTGTCACAACCGCATAGAAAGATGAGCAGGCTGGAATACCACTATTTTTATGCATGATGAAAAGAGCGTAACTATTCGAATATAGCATGCACAGGATTTAATTATTACTACTAGGGTGCTTTGGAGCAGCACCGAAGGTATTTTTAAATTGAACGTAGCGACCAGTAGACTCGTCTGCTTTGCACAAATGACGAGAGGATGGAAAAGGCATGCATTCATTAGCAAGAAGCACGATATCTCACATCACAGCATGAAACGAAAATTGGTATTGCATTTAACAAATCTGCACAGAAATAAAAACTGCCTAGTGGCAATGCAAGTAAGAGCAAGGGAAAAAAATACCGAAGAAAACTGGTGAGTGTGGTGCAGGGAGGTCTGTGGGTAGGGTCTCGTGCCTGGGAATAGTTCCGAGCGCGGAGAATCGCCGGCAGCACAGCTGGTGGCAGTCAACCAAGAATAAATAAGAGAAAGTGAAAATCAATAACAAACCATCACCGATATAGCGAACGACTTGAAAGCGGGCCGCACAAACGAGGGATATAGCAAAAAGCTTGAAATCCTAAATAAGTGCGCAGTTGCATCCCAAACAGTTCTCAAAATCTGAAGGCGAGGAAGCATCGACACCTACACCTCAGGGCAGACGCAAGAACGATCTAACTTTGACATAATACTGTGTCAAATTCTGTTCCATGGGGAAGCACAGATAAAAATTTACAAATGACTAGGCAAGGGATATGCCCCAGCCTTTTGCACGCGATCATTGTCCCCGAAAAAATTGTATGACAAATATTAAGGCGTAAGCACTAATCCCACGAGTACACACACTGAGCACTGTCTGTTGGCAGCTGGCCTAGCGCGAGTGCTCTGTCGCGCGGCACTGCCGCTCATCGTCATCTTCTAAGTAGCACAAATCAATCCGACGGACACCAGCCGCGAGGCAACTCGACCGTTGTCAGTTCCCTTGTCTGTCCGCAGCTGGCCTAGCAAGAGCGCTCTGCACGCTCATCATCCTCTCCTACGTAGCACAAATCTATGCTATTGGAATGTAATAAACATTGTCTGTTGTTTTTCGCAGCGCTAGCAAGCGACCGCATAACTCTGTTGTGATAACTGGTGGCCGCGGCCGACAGCGCGCCTGAATACGTAGTGCGCGGGCCGCGGGCCAACGGACCGTCGTGTGAATCGGCCTTAACGCATTATAGCTGAGGCAACCGCACGCAGACTGCCTGCACTGCCATCCCTATATAGGCGCACACTAATAACGCGTGCGAATAGAGATCAGAAGTAAAGAAACGTACACGGGACTCACCGTTCAGACGGCTCATCAAGGCTTAGCAAAACCGCACATTCTTCTTCGTTGCCTCTCCAGATGACAAGAAGTCGTAGCGCTACCTTTCTTCACGGCTTTACCCGTTCAAAATCACCAGTGTTGACAGGGCGTAATTCTCGTCGTTGGTTTCCAAAACACACTTGTGTTCTTCATACACGTCCACCGCACGAGCACTCAAACAATGCTACGAAAACCCAAATAACACAAAACGTGACGACGGCTGCAGTTTTGCTTCGTTGAAAAAACCTACAAATGCGCTTTTTTTATTACTAATATTTGAATTGTGTTCGCAACAAAAACAACTTATATTTTTTCATTTTATTTCTTTATTAAATGCGAATACCAAAGCGCTTTTAGATACTTTTGCTGACATGTCGTTTGTAGAAGCTGCGATCCTGTGATCCCATCCCCGGGTGTCCTAGCAGACGACGGCGCAGACGACGCTGTTGACGGAATGCAATTTCGATTGACGGCAGCGAAAATCCCTTAAATGCGACAAAAAACGCGAAGAAACGCACCGTATCGCAAACTGGTCCATATCAAGGATATGTTCGACGCGAGCGGTAGGACAAAGAGCTGCTGCGATGCATTACTCAACGCGACACTGGCATGCTCGACGGAGATCTACATGAAACAGAGCTTAAATGTGACCCGTACAAGCGGATTACTGTGATATCAACTGCGTTACGGAACTACGACGATACTTGCTTCACACTTTAGCTTATATGCAACAGCGGCCCGCACTCGCCGCATCCTGTTCGAGTGTACTTTCACTAGCAAAAGCCCACATGCATGGAAGCCGACAGAAGCAACTGTCTTTTCGAGTTCAGATTGTTCCGAGAAATACGAGCAGCTTACTTTAGCACGTACTCGAATTTAAGTTCTCAGCCTGTGTGTCACGTACGGTGACGATGGCGTCGAGGACGAGCTTAAGAATCGCCTTAACGTGGCCGCAACGCAGCCGGTATCCCAAGCATTCGTGCGCTAATTGTTGTTCACCTGTACTGCGAACGTGCGCTCAGTCGCAGGCCAGCCGCTAGCTGCTCGATTTACCAGCCTTGCGAGTACAATTCGCAAGTTTCTGAGCCAATCTGTGAGTGAGCCGAGCTTTCAGCAATGACGCTGCTCGCGAGCGCGCCGCGCGACGAGCTTCGGCCTGCTCCCTGGCTGCCGTATTCGTAGCTAAGCCTAGGAGGTTTCACTTCGATGCCAGAGCTGAGAGCGCTTCGAAACTGGCTAGCGCTGAGGTGCTACTCTTTGCATTGTAAGTACGTTTTATTGTGAACTATGTCTCGTAGTGAAATAAAGATATGCTCGGGTCGACCCGAACGGTGATGATGGCGTCGAGGACGAGCTTAAGAATCGCCGCAACGCAGCCGATATTACATGCATACATGTGTGCTAAATTTGTTCACCTGTGCTGCAAACGTGGGCCTAAAGGCTCGCTCAATCGCAGGCCAGTCGCTGCTCGATTTTCCAGCCTTGCGTGCGCGATTCGCAAGCTACGGAGCGAATCATTGAGCGAGCCGAGCTTTCGGCATCGACGCCGCCCGCGGTCGCGCCGGGCGACGAACTGTGCGCTGCTCGCTGGCTGCCCTTGTCGTCGCTAAACCTAGCCGATTTCACATAGATGCTGTAGCTGAATGCGCTTCGAAACTGGCCAGCACTTAGGTGCTACCCTCGGCACCGTTTTACTCTGAACCCCGCGTCATAGGGAAATAAATATATGCTCGGTTTCCGCGACCCCTTCAGGAGCGGAGCTATAGCAGAGGCCAGGCGAACTCCAGAGCAGCAGCAAAGCGGCTATGGGAGGAAATTTGTATGGCTGTTATCGCTTCTACCAACAACTCGACATTGGCTAATGATACTCTATCCCAGAGCTTTGGTCGTGAACAAACAATACCAGTGCATTTTTCTGACGCCGGCATCCAGGCTGGCAGGCCGGCCCCGAGAAGCTAGCGCGCCCTTACGAATGTATGGCCGTAAGGGCGGAGGAGTAAAACAAGCACTGAACTCCCTTGAAGTACGCAGGAGTGGAAATGCCATTTTACTCTTTTGTCAAGAGGAGTGAACAGGACCTTTCACTCTTTCTCGTTTGTAGAGAGAGTAGATTGAGACCTGCAGGAGTAGCGAGGCTCTTTTACTCTTAATGGAGGAGTATCAGTTCTTAGAGTGTTGTGTAATATTATAAATGACATCATACATCCCTCTGCTTTGTGAACATCATCCCGTTGCTTTGTTTAGTGCTGCGACATTTAGCTCTTACGTATTAGGGTTGTCATTGTGAATAATTTCAGCAGAAAAACTCTGTAGCCGATACACTGCAATCTGGTACTTTCGTTGCTGTTCGTATAGCACATATCAATGTATGGCACACCCCGCCGCGGTGGCTCAGTGGTTACGGCGCTCGGCTGCTGACCCGAAAGACGCGGGTTCGATCCCGGCCGCGGCGGCCGAATTTCTATGGAGGCGAAATTCTAGAGGCCCGTGTACTGTGCGATGTCAGTGCACGTTAAAGAACCCCAGGTGGTCGAAATTTCCGGAGCCCTTCACTACGGCCTCTCTCATAGCCTGAGTTGCTTCGGGACGTTAAATGCCAATAAACCAGTAAACCAAACCAATGTATGGCACAACGTTGTGAGCCGTCATCACAAAGCAGCGATTGATCTTACCTGGATTAAACGCTTGCTCCGAGTCTTGGATGTTTACTAGAGTAAAGCCGATTTCAGTGATAATCCGTCGTTAGTGAGGAGAGATGAGTATGTCAATCAGGGGGGTTATCGCGCACCAACATCCACCTATTTGGGCGATTTGTGCGTATTGAAGTAAATAAGTAAATAAATAAATTAATACGGCTGCGGAAGGAGGTCACACCTCGGAGGTGGCCGCTGTTCGCAATTTCCCATCAACGAAGAAAACTTTTTTTTTTTTTTCGTTTTAAGAGACCCGAGACCTTGTAAGGCTTCTACGGTGCGCACAGCTAGGCCACCTCTCGGCGCAGCGCGCCGCAGCGGTGCCTTGGCGTCACCCGAACCCGTGGTGTTTGGTGGCCATGTGCACACCGTAGAAACCACAGCTGGTATTCCGCACCGGGACGAATTTTTTTCAGCCGCGCAGGTTTGCTCCTTACAAAAAAAAGCTACGTGAAGTGTCCGCAGAATCGTTTTTGCTCAGTCACTCGCTAGTAGTTGCTCCCTTGAAACACAGTGATGCAACGTGTAGTTCCCCGTAGATGACCTTGATTTCTAAAAATGCGCGCGCCTTTTCCGATGGCGTGACTCGGGCTACGTAGGCACTACTTTCACTTACCGACACTCACTCACCCGCACGCTCGAGTCCTCCGCCGTTTCGATAATTGTCCTTGTCAGCTGCTATATATTTGGGCAATAGACTTTGCCGGATGAAACCAAATTATCGAAGCGGTAAAGACATTGCGGGTGTGGGCGACTCTTGTGTCAGTAAGGGAGAGCGTGTTTTTCAGAGTCAGAATCAGCCGCCGCGGTGGCTCAGTGGTTATGGTGCTCAGCTTGCTCACCAGCCGCCGCGGTGGCTCAGCGGTTACGGTGCTCGGCTGCTGACCCGAAAGACGCGGGTTCGATCCCGGCCGCGGCGGCTAGAATTTCTTTGGAGGAGAAATTCTAGAGGCCCGTGTACTGTGCGATGTCAGTGCACGTTAAAGAACCCCAGGTGGTCGAAATTTCCGGAGCCCTCCACTACGGCGTCTCTCATAGCCTCAGTCGCTTTGGGACGTTAAACCCAATAAACTAAACTAAACTCAGCTTGCTCACCCGAGAGACGCGTGTTCGAGCCCGGCCGCGGCGGTCGAATTACTTTGGAGGAGAAATTCTAGGGGCTCGTGTACTGTGCGATGTCAGTGCACGTTAAAGAACCCCAGGTGGTCGAAAAATCCGGAGCCCTTCACTACGGCGTCTCTCATAGCCTTAGTCGCTTTGGGACGTTAAACCCTGTAAACTAAACTAAACTGTTTTCAGAATCGGGGTCGTCAATTAGGAAAGTAATGTTTCTTACGTGTGTTTTGCTTTTTCATACTTTTGCTTTTTGCCGGCGCGTGGGATGGCGAGAAAAAAAAGAAAAGAGCTTGAAGTGAACGCTACCGGTGCGTCCCCTCGCTATCCTTGTGCCTGCTTCGCGCATTTCGACAAGCTTTGCTGACCTGTACAACAGGTCTTGGAAGAAGAAAAAACAAAAAAAGCAAAGCAGAAACAGTGTCTTTGTTCTTCCGTTTGCGACGTCTGCTTGGGACGTGGAGAATCGCAAGACCGGAAGGATTACTTCCTCTGCACAAAAACTTGCCTTCTGTCCCTGGCCTTCGACTTGGTATTTCACACAACTCCGCTGACACCTCAAAAGGGAGCAGGTGCTAAATTTTGCTATTTGGCGACATGTTTGTTGATCGTAGTGTATGGGCGCTAACAAAACTTTGACGTTGGCGTTTTAATACACAGGCCGGTGCATTGGCTTGGGGAACTTTTGCAGCTGGTGGTACTGGTTCGCAGTAAGTTTCCCCGAGTACAGTAACCTTTCGTCGAACAATTAGTAACGACTCGCTGTGGAACTGTCAGGCTTCTGTGTGCGTCACTGTCCTCGTGCGTTCTGAGCAGCCCCACTGACAGCTGTCCAATCTGGGCGCCATATTTGTGTCGCGGAACAGCAGGTATTTTCCTTCTTGGGCAGGTGAGGAGGGGGGTGGCTTTAAGCCGATCGTTCAGCCGTTCTTCATGCCTCAGAGGTTGATTGTGTCCAATGAGAATGTCTACAAGATATGTATAAGTGATCTCTGCTTTTAATCCAGACATTTATAGTTGTTTCAATGAAAAGCTTTATGTTAACGCCCTTCAACCTGCCAAATATACAAGGGCAGCAACCTTCGTCAAGCTGCTAATCAGCAGCTTTTTGTTGCTTGCCCTCGCATTCTTGTACTGTTGTAAAAAATGCGAAATAAATTAAATTGAATTGAATTGAAATGCCTAGGCACTCTGTGCGCGGAAGAGAACCTTAAAAGCAGTCGATTTTCCCCCTGCTTATGCCGAGCGGTTTGGGATGCCAATTAAAAGAGCTGGCAGCTCGAGCGATCGACCGGCGCCGATTTCTTGCTTCATCGATTCCCCCTACGTTATACACCGCAGCCACATCGAAGAGAGCCGTGCGTCTTACATTTTTTTTTTTTCCAAGATCCCCCATATGGCCCATGTAGAGGGCATTGCATAGGGGAGTGGGTGGTTACAACGTCGCACAGGATAAGAGCAGTTTACTACAGGTTATTTAATCTACAGTAATGCCTAACGCGTGTAATGCCTAACGCGTGTAGATTAAAAGATACAGTGCACACAATATGGTTTGGTTTATTGGGGTTTAACGTCCCAAAGCAACTCAGGCTATGAGGGACGCCGTAGTGAAGGGCTCCGGAAATTTCGACCACCTGGGGTTCTTTAACGTGCACTGACAGTACACGGGCCTCTAGAATTTCACCTTCATTGAAATTCGGCCACCGCGGCCGGGATCGAACCCGCGTCTTTCGGGTCAGCAGCCGAGCGCCGTAACCACTGAGCCACCGCGGCGCGGCAGTGCACACAATATAGTGTAAAAAGTCTGTAGTACGCATTAAAGATTAGAGGGTGAAAAACAAAACTATATTTTCGGTATCACAAGATTGAGATTATTTAGAAACAGTCACAGCAGCAGATATGATTAGAACCAACGACAACGCAGCCAGCGACAAGGATAAGGAAAGGATGACGCGCTCAAGGCCTCCTGCGCCGCGTAGATTGGAATTCGGGTGCCGGTGAACTATGCAAGCATGCAGTGCGGGGAAACACGGCGCATTCTGTACACACGCCTTATACCTGCCGGTGCGTATTAATAAGCCGTATGGCGGCCTCGCGTTTTGAGTTCCTTGGCCAGCGTGAAAGCTTTCCGAGAAAGGCGCGCGCGCGCGTGCTTATCCGTGCCAATGCACTTTCTCCCTGAACCTTCGGAGCAGTATAACCGGCGTCCAGTTCGCGCGCGTGCGCTATCTCGGCAAATCATAATTGACACGCCGCCGTGTATGTCCTCGCTCCGCGTCTGTAACAGCAGCGCACCCCAACGCGGCGGCCGCCGCCGGCTGCTGCAATGCTGGAGGTTGGCATAACCCCCCCCCCCCCCCCCCCCCCCGCTGGCCAGAGAGAAAGAAAAAAAAAATAAAAAGAACGAAGAGAGAACGGGTTTCTCGCGCAACGGGATCGCCTTATTTTGCTTGGTTCGCGCACTACCCGCTCCCAACTGCGGCCGAGGGGAAAGGAGGAGGATGGGGTTACGGACATGGTTACGGAACCTTTTGTTTGCCTCTCGCGGAGGTGCGGGCCGCGAAGAAATTACCGCCTCGGGCGTCGCCTCGCTTTGCGCGCCGCTTTTATTCCCACGTGCGGGCCTCTCTGCTGATGTGTTGTCGTCCTTGGTGGCGTGCGGTTCACTCCGAGCTGTGCCGCGGCGGACAGTGATTGCTCTCTGTGGGCCTCTGTGTGCTGCGAGCGTTTAATTGCCAAGTCCGGGACCCCGTGGATCTGTGCGTCCCCGGAGCTCGCGGGCAGAAACATAACGCTGCGCTGCGCCTTTCACCCCCGTCTCGGCTAGGAGGCTGAGCGTTAAAAGTGGCGGAGCCTGTCGTAATCCAAGGTGGTACTGATTGTGCCCCTAGGGCCTCTAGACGTACCTTAGCTGGAGGACACGTTCACCTATTATAGGCTCAAGAAAAAATGTTCATTAGGGTCACACAATTCGTGGTGCTTGACCCTTGGTTGTGCGCTCAATAAGCGCTTTATGTGAACTTGCTAGTCGATGGTTTTGAACGGGGCAGTTTTTTTTTTTTTGCCTGGTTTCTGCTAATTCCCCGCTTCAAAATGCAAACCTGTCAAGCCTGCATAAGATGCACTAACAGTTAGGCTTTGCTTCAGACTATAGTAAGCCACCGATCTGAACATGCAGTGTCATGCACAGTAGGTGTTTGCTGTCATTAATAAAGTCAAGTTTGCACCTGCAGAGGCCATAAGGCATTTTGAATCTCCTCCTGGACAGTGATGGAAGTAACCTTAACGGAAGCTGTAGTTTTCTAATGCAGCTTTTTATGGATGTAACATAGTCCTTTAGTCTCTTGTGAGTTGCAGATTTTTACCTACAGAACACTTGGAACACTGCTCGGCTGCCATTAACCATTTATTATGCAGTTATCATTTTCTCTTGTCAAGGTACCAGCTGTGCATAGCGTACCTCACTGCTCACTGCAATGCTGTACTCACAAACAAGAACACGATGGTGAAAAGTTTTCTTTTTTAATCTCCTTGCACGAGGAACACGGCTGTAAATGAACTCAGGTAGACAGATAGGTATCTCCCAAAGGATGTGTTGCACTCTGAGCAGGGCAGAAGCTAACAGTTCTTTTTTTCTTAGTCTCTGTAGTTTAGAGATAACAGCTGGGTCAGTCAGGCCACACGAATGAGTCCTTGCAAAATATTGTGTTCTGCAGACTGCCTAAAAAATATTTGTAAGGGAGGTGGGGCATGACCAAGAGGAAGGGGTGCCGTGTCGACTTCCTCCTTTGAGTCTGTGTCTGCTCCTTTACACAGTACTGACTTTCATCCTCATTTGATGTATATGATGTCATTTCGAGTTGAGCTTTCGTGGCTGTCAAGTTCATGTGGCGGCCTGCAGTAAATGCTGTGCTCGTGGTTAATTAATGCGCAATTTTTTTCCTCCGCTTTTTTTGTTTCGTTCACTAATCGCAGAAAAGGGCACGCTGAGTGAGAATACCATCCGTCTTTTCCTGAGGCAAATTGGTGAGTTTTGCTGGAGGCAACTGTTGCCTTGTTTTCATTGTTCCCTATGATCGTTTTCTGTGCCCGTGTGCCTCGTCGCTTACTTTATGGACAGCTCATATATTATTGATTCTCTTGTCACTTTAGGAGTGTGGAGTTTAGGGTCCATGCAGTTAACTGTTTGGAGACTTTGCTTAAAGTAAACTAAGAGCAGTGGCTATTTTGGATGAGGAGCTGTATGTATCGCATGAAATTTGTGCACTCCGCCTTAATCAATAGGTATATTTTGATGCAGTTTTGGATGTGAGCTTTTCGGGAAGGTGAAAAATCTGAGGTCGCTCATCTTTCGCTAGGAACACCTGTCGAAACCACGTTCAGTCAAGGGGCGATGTGAGGCCACATATTCCGTGGAGTTCACCTGCATTCTGCTCTATTTACTTGCATGAGGTGCCCTAGCTGGCTGTTAACCTTAACCGTGCTAGCGTTAGAAACGTCACCCAGCTCGAGCATGTGGTTTAGTTGCCGTATTTGTACCGCATGATTTCTTTTTTTTCCTTGTGCTCCTGCCTTCTTTGATATATATATGGATTCAAATTGATGTTGGGCTCTATGAGCCACTGTTAGGCTTAAAGCCAATCTCTTTGTACAGGTCAACGTTGATGCTCGAGGTCTGAGAAGGCAGGCAGGGGATCACGGTGTTTTAAACTGAAGTAGTTAATCCTTGATGGAGCATTAAATCACAAATCTTGAGCACTCCCCATTACAAGTGCTTGTTTTAAGACATTAATCGCTAAGAGCTTGGGAGTAAGATAGTTCTGGAACCAAGTGTACGAGTATATGGAGAGGTTGGAACCAGCATGCTTTAGCATGTGTCCTTAAAAATTCAGGGGGCACTTTGGCTCTGTAAAGTGCGGCAAGGCGAGAGAGCCTTTCCTGGCCCGATGTTTGGCATTGACTGTGAGGTCACCCATGGACGCCTTACTCCCCCTGTCGGAGTGGACGACAACTATTTTATTAGTTGTCGTCTGTTCCAAAAGGGGGCGTCATGCATCTGTGGGTGATCTCATTACTGCGAATCCGTGCACTCTGGCGTCATATGGCGTCATAACCATTTCGACCAACCAAAAAGCGTGACACTTTTGCTGACAACCTTCTGTCAACTACGATGAGGCATTAAAGGCATTCGCCTTAAAACAGAAGAAAGAATCTCGTGTCAGGTTACGCCTGCTCCAAAACTGTGTGGGTGCTTATGTGGAGAAGCAGCAGTGTTTGTAGCCATGGTGTGCTCTAATTCAACCTTGTGTCCGCCGCCATTGCAGCTGGTGCCATGCGAGCCCTGAACGCCAGATTCATCGTTCACCGAGACCTGAAACCGCAGAACATCCTGCTGTGCCATGGGCCGCGGCCCAAGCCAGCCCCTGCGGACATCACGCTCAAGATCGCCGACTTTGGCTTTGCGCGTTTCCTCCAGGACGGAGTCATGGCAGCCACGCTCTGTGGGTCGCCCATGTACATGGTGCGTACTCTTTCCTGTTTAAGAGGGAATATGCATTGTACCAACAGTAGGGTGCCAGGGCGGTGTAAGGTGTAAGCGCGATCCACGAGTGATACGTGCATAGGGAACATCTCAGTGAAACCACTGGCCTGCTCCCTCATAGTGTGCGAAACTGGGGCTAACAATTCGGTATCGTCAAATGTCACCTGTTCTAGTAACATTTGTGAGAATAAACTTGTGGCTCAATGAGGCGAAAATGGTAGGAGCAGCGTGGGCTTTTGGCTGTGCGCACGTGGACTTCTCCACAGGGCCATGTGATTGAAGGCTGCGTTGGTCTCTGAGCTGGAAACTGCTACGCTTCGTAACGGGTGTTATCTGAAAGGTCTGCTATGGGCAAATGTGCCCGCCATCTTGCCCAACGACCAAAGTCCGCGAGGCCCCATGCCTTGTGTTTTTATAGAGCCTCGTTGTGATAGGTATGCGGCTCTCTCTGTCGTGTGCAGGCCCCGGAGGTGATCATGTCGCTCCAGTATGACGCCAAGGCCGACCTCTGGAGTATCGGCACCATCGTGTTCCAGTGCCTGACGGGAACTGCGCCCTTCAAGGTACGCTATCACTATGCGCGGATGCATCTGCAGACGGCGGTGGTGATGCCGCCTCTTTTAACGCTATGTACCCAAGCGCAGTAGCTGAAAAGCATATGGTTTCATGTGCTTCTGGACACCAGGACCTGTATTCCAACTTGTGTCCCTTTCGGAAATGTCTCTTTTGCAAACAGCCCTTTCAGCGACATCCAATTGGCTGAAACGGTGGAAGTCGATGATCTGCTTCCAGCGTTTTGGCCATTCATGTGTCGCTGAAAGGGTCTGCATGTGTCTGCATGTTGCTGTGTGCAGCACTCTTGGTATGCCATTCCATGTGTGTTGAAAAACAAACGAGAATATGTTCCAGGCTACATTTGCGTGAATACTTTGTGAAAAATGTCTTTGTATGCCCAGAGATGAAACCACAGGGGTATCATGGCCTGGAATCTTGGGTCAGCATTTCTCTGTGTGCATAATCAGCAGTTACCCTTTTGGTCCACTGAATTCCCCCCCTTTTTTTTCGCCTTCCAGGCACAGACACCCCAGGCTTTGAAGCAGTTCTATGAGAAAGCAACTAACCTAGCTCCCAGGTAAGGCTCTGTGTAAGATGAGAATGCTGGCATGCATGTGATGCGTGTTTGGGTGTGGATATTTTAAGGATTTTTCGCACCTAAGGGATGCCAGCAGAGCAATTATGATAAACACACTTTATCATGCTACTCCCTGCATGGGCTCTGTGTCTTACTGCATAGTGTCCATTATTTTAGTCTTATCGTATCGATATGGATCAAAGTGAAAGGACAACAGCTAGAACCACCCGAGGTTGGAGGTGTGACAAAAACATAAGGCGTGCCTTCTCCTCCTTTAGGATCCCATCGGGAACATCTCGTGAACTCCATGACCTTCTGAGCAGGCTATTGAAGAAGAATGCGAAGGACAGAATGGACTTTGGTAGGACGCTCCCCTTTGAGTTTTGCACCCTAGCTGTGCACTGCTGTTGATTCGTCATCCCCTGATCTCAAGTGTGGGCTTACCTTGTTATTCTTGTTCCTTCCTTGCAGATGAGTTTTTCTCACATCCATTCTTGAAGAGGGTGGCTAAACTGAGTGAGTACCCGCAGTCTCTCTTGTTTCTCTCTCTCTCTATATATATTATATGTGGCTGAAAAAGATCAGTCTTCCGATGGAACGTTGAGTCAAATAAATATGTTTCCTTTAGTAAAGTGTATACTTTGCTATATACTCCTTTAAGCAATCAAGTACTGCATGCTCTCGCAACCTGTGTGTGCGTGTGTGTGTGTGTGTGTGTGTGTGTGTGTGTGTGCGTGTGTGTGTGTTCAGCTTCCCTGTGGGCTGGAGGTAGATAATTATTACTGGATCATTAGTATTTCTCTTGGCATGCTCCTTATTTTCGTACCTGTGCAGCTTGGTAACGTTTGAATTGCCAACAAGGAAGGGAAGCAAATTCACACACTTGAAAGCAAAGGGAACATAAGTGCCCAGAAATAAAAGAAAATGGGCAGGTCAATAGGGCAGCTATTATAAACTGGCAGCATGATTCATAATGTCGAAACAAGACAGGGAACAAAAGCACATCCAGCTATTACCACGGGAGTGGATGGAATGGTGGCGGAAGATGACAGGGATGGTTAATGGCTATGCCTGCAATTGGTTGTGCTTTCCTTTGTGTGCTGCAGGCTCTCCCATGCCTGTGCCATCGAGGCGGTCGGCATCTCCCCCTGATGTGGGCGGGGGAGCAGTGGCGCCCACTGCCGCAGTCTGGGGCTCTCCCATGTCGGGACAGCTGCCCCCTTCCCCACAGGGCTGGTGCGGGGAGGACTTGGGGGGCTCGGGGGCAACGCAGGCGGCTGCCCTCAAGAGCGCCTCCTCCTCCTCCTCCCCCGAAGACCAGGTGAGAGCTTTATGCACGCCCCTTCTCCTCCCGTGCTGCCGCGGTGGCTCAGTGGTTGTGGGGCTCGGCTGTTTACCCGAAAGACGAGGGTTCGATCCCAGCCATGGTGGTTGCATTTCGATGGATGCGAAATGCCATAAATCCATGTACTGTGCGACGTCAGTGCACAATAAAGAACCCCAGGTGGTCGAAATTATCCTGAGCCCTCCAGTACGGCATCCCTCATGTCCTTAGTCACTGCGGGAGTTTAAACCCTATAAAACCGAAAGAAATCTTTTCTTCTTGGGTGGTGTGCCAAGTCTGCAGGGCGAGAATGTACCGAAGAAGAAGTTCCGCTTGGTATTAGTGCAGCCGTGTAGTGTCACAAAATATTCAGGTTCTAGTCAGTTGGAACGACAACTATGCTCACACGCTTATCACATGCTTCGTGATGCTGAATTTTTTCCGCGAGGAGTCTGAAGTTCTTGAACACATGCGCTCGCATCGAACTACGCTGGAGGTTTGTACTTGAACTGCATCCATGGCATTACGCTGTGCTTAGGCCTCCTTCTTGCACAGTCTTTTCGGAGTGTTGTTACATTTCGATGTGCTCGTGCTTGCATGCGTGGGAAACTTGCATATTCTTGCTCTATACCGTGCTGATGGGTGCGCACACCTATAGGGGATATTCAAAATTCCGCAAGTGCGCTTTCCCGCATAACAAAGTTGTCCCAAACAAGATGGCTGACCATGCATTTCCAGCTGAAACAAAGCAAGAAAGACTGGTTTTTTGTTTGATTCTTCCAAAATACGGTTCTTACATTCTATCCACACCTTTAGCGCCTGTCCTGTAGCCCACATAGTTCCTTTATAGCGACGTCGGCCATCTTGTTTGGGGCAACATAGTTGTGTGGGAAAGCGCACTTGCGGAATTTTGAATATCCCCTATTGCCATGTAAGAAAACAATATTAACGAGGACAAATGCTGGGGTGTGTCCTTGTCTTATGAACACAAATTTTTTTTGCTCAATGGTGATGCTTGAAAACTCAACCTGACTTGCCTAAAAGATCATTTCACCTTACTGGTCACCTTGACTATCGTCAAGTGCTTAAAGGCAGTCTTTTAAGAATCCGGAGGTCACTCTTGACCTACAAACTCTTTCAAGTCGTTAAATTTCATTTTCGGCTCTATTTCTGTTGTTGTTTTCCTTATGCCTGTATGTCTTTTCTGCCCCAAAGCGACATTTGACAGTCTTGTTTCTGTTCAATTTCTGCAGGACTTCGTCATTGTGCCAGCTTCGATTGCAGACGACCAGCAAAGTAAGTGTGCAAGGAACCCACTTTTGTAGCACCCATAGATGTTTGTCCTGCTGCTGTATATTGTACACCATTCCTCTTGGGATGTGTGAGCTGTACACCTTGCTATTGGCTGTTAAAATTAAATTTGTCTCCTCCTTATCGTGCTACAAATATTTTTTCACGCCCAATGTGAACGCCACGCTAATGTACTCTCATTAGCCTTTCATGAGGTTCCCAAAAGTTGGTGTGGGGAGGGCACGAAGGAATCCAGTCGCGTTAAGTGATATTCGTATGTTGTTGTACTTGATCTTAACAAGTTTCAGGACCTTCTAACCCAAATGTCTGTTTAGCTTTACTAATTGATTGTACCACTTGCTGCATTGAGCTTTTTTATTATTTTGTTTTGTTCCTGCGATTGTTATTGCCTCTAAAACACTATCTGTTCTTTTTTCGTGTTAATTACAATGTATACTACAGGTTTTTGTTTGTTTCTTGATTTGTTTTCTACATGTGCTTTTTGTATTTATGTATTGCACCTTGGTGCTTGCTCATTCTTATTTTGCGTTGTGTGTCATTGCTCCCCCCTATGTAATACCCTCGATTGAGGGCCTTTAGGGGTTTATTGAATAAATAAATAAATAAATAAATAAATAAATAAATAAATAAATAAATAAATAAATAAATAAAATGTCTGGGTGCAGTTCAGCATCTAGTAGGTGTAAAGACAGAATGATGGGAACTCTGGGGCAGGGCACTGTGTTCAGGAAAACCCACGCGCACAAAACAAGGGAGAAAAGAAACAGTTGCTTGCAAGCATACGGGGTGGAGCTGGTGCTAATTCACAAAGCCAGTTTTTTGCAAGTTATTGACTGGGAAGCTCCCTTACACTGGCCATATATGAACCAATCTTGCGTCGTACTGACTGTTTTGAATCTGGCCTCGGAACCATTAGAGCGCCCTAATTATGACGTGAAGTGCGTAATGTTTCTTGAAATGTGAGGCATTTGCAGGGCCAACCTTTGCCCTTTTCATAAGTCTACTTCAGCCTTGACAGAGTACATTGCTATCTGGGTGGGCTTACAAGAGGGAGGAGAAGGAGAAGATAGCCTTGACATAATGTCCGGTTGTCTGTGTGAGTGCCCATTTCTTTATACATATGCGTCCTTATATATGTGCAGGATATTTTTCTTTGCACGGTAATGCCCACCACACAATATCCATAATAGGTGCAGCTCCGATAGCGCTGAGACGCTAAGCATTCAGAACGTCTTTTGGACTTGCCTATATGAAAGCTGTTTTTTGTTACCTGCCGCGATGGCCTAGTGTGTGTGGCATTTAGGTGCTGAGGCTGAGGTCACGGGAGTGAATCTCAATTGTGGTGTCCGCATTTCGATGCCAGCAAAAGGCTGAAGTGGCTGTGGGCTCAGCAATGTTAGTGCCCATTAAAGAATCCGTAGTGGCCGAAATTAATGCAAAGGTCTCTACTATGGCGTCTCTATGGTTTGTCTTTGCGACGTTAAATATGAAACAAATTTCTCTTCTATTCTCCTTCACTCCTGCCAATTGTCCTCCAAGTGTGGGTGCCTTGTAGAGGGCACTTGGTTTACAGGTGTGCGAACAACTGTCATCGTACTAAGAGTTCCCTGTGGCTTGCCACTTGCGCAGGCAGCGGCGGGACAGGAGGGACTCGGTGGCCCTGCGAGGACTCGGGGAGCACCCCAGCCAAAAAGATGGCCTCGGGGGCGACCGTACCGGCATCCCCCACCAGCCACGAGGGTTCCCCGCGGCCCTCGTTCTTGCCCGTGCAGCAGCAGCCGCCCCAGCCTCAGCCGTCGAGGGTTCCGTGTGGCCCCCGCACTGAGCCGATCCCAGTGCCGTCCCAGAAGCGGGCCTTTGAGCAGATGCAGCGCAGTGGTGGCAGCAGCAGCGGCGGCGGAGCCACAGCGACTGTCGCCGCTCTGCCCTCAGATGGAGCTGCTTCGCCCACCGAACCCCTCACTGGTGCCTCGTCATCGCCACGGGTGAGACCTAAAAAGGGACTCTGACAGGATAGAGGGCATGCATAGGCTCAAGCAGCATCATCTTTTGGAGGAGTGCATGTATTTAGGCTAGTTTGTGTAGGATCCTTAAGCATTAAAGGTGCACTGAAGAGGACTCTGAACTTGTCTTTTTGCCACGGGAACTCGATCTACACGTTCCGAGCTTTCTTAGAAACTTCGATTTATTGCCCTGTGTGGCCGATTTTCCTAATTAAATCGAATTAACGTCCGGCTCCCGCCTTTTTTTTTTAAATTCTGCCTCGTACGATGGGCAGAGTCGACCAACGCGTGGAGTGCCTTTCACCCAGTCCCGTGGCGGCTTGCCACTCTGCCATCGGCGGAGTAATACGTAGTAGTCCGTAGTAGCAAATAGACCGCGCGTATTTTTATTTCTTCGGGCTTATGTTGCGGCTATATTATCTGCGAATGAAACTATTTATTCATGGAAACCTAAAAAAAAGAAAATAAAGCAAAAGCAAAGCCTCCACGGAGCTGGCTGAAAGGCACTTCACGCGTTGATCGACTCCGCCCACCGTATGAGGAAGAATTCAAAAAGTAAAGGCGGGAGCCGAATGTTATTTCAATTTAATTAGGGAAATCGGCCACACCGGGCAATAAGTCGCAGTTTCTAAGAATGCTCGGAACGTGTAGATCGAGTTCCCGCGGCAAAAAGACAAGTTCAGAATCCTCTTCAGTGCACCTTTAAGATGCAGGGACTGCCTCTTGCCTTGCGCTGTTTTGTAAATATTTGTTGCCATTTTCATTCAGGGAATCATCTGGCACAAATTTCTGGCAGTAAAGGTTCATCACAGATCTGTACAGGTCTCCCTCTACAGCTTTACCTGTACAGCTTTACCTGTACAGCTTTACCTGTACAGCTTTACCTGTACAGCTTTGAAAACATGATTTTGATGTTCCTTCACTCCTGGTTACGTATATTCCTCTGAAAGCAAGTAGTGCTCAGCCACATAATTGCCATACTGGTGCCCCATTTTCTTTGCTAGTACAGTAAAACCTCGTTAACCCGGATCTCACGGGACTGGGAAAAATGTCCGAGTTAACCGAATTCCGGATTATCGAATGTACCAAGAAAACGAGAAACAAATGTACGCAGCATGCACATACCTTTATTGCTTGATAAACTGCGTTACTTTCGTTTGTTTCGTCGCCGGAATCTTCGCTACAACGATCTTTCTCAACCCCATCAGGTGATGGTTCGCACGCTCACTGTCACGGGATTCTACGGGATTCTCTAGAACGGCGAGAGCCTCGGCGGCCTCCCACACAGTGCGACGTCGCGGCGACTGATCTGGATTTTCATCATCGGAACACTCATTCTCCTCCACGCCGAGCACTTCCGATATGATGTCATTATTGGCCGGCTGCTGTTGCCGCTTCGCTGGGGGGGGCGGCCGCCATAACAGCAAAGCGTGAAGGCAGAGACAGCAAAGCGTGACGGCAGAGACAGCATGCACCAGTCCGCGCGCAATGCGGCTTGTCACACTCGCAACTAAAAAAAAAAGCAGCTGCAGCGTCAGCGTAGACGGGCACGAGTCCGCACACAACACAGCTGCAGCACAGGCATAGCGTGGGTCGAATGGGCTGAGCAGCCTGCGCGTAGATCCGGTGACAAAGTACACCTAGCAAGCCGTCCCGTCATCTTTTGCAACTTTTAGTGGTTGCTGGATGGCTGAATGCTCGACCAGTGCGTTGGGTGGTGGCTTGCGCCACCTGGCCACTGATCGCTCTCTCACTATCATAATCACATCTCTCGCCTCCTGCGGCTGTTTCTCGTCTTGTTTCAGTTTGTGCGGCTCTCCTCGGCTGCGCCGGCTTCGTCGTCGGTTAGGGGTGTTTGAACATTCGGGCCGCCGAGTATGGACATTTTGATAGCTCTCGCCGGGGTTGTCCGAGTTAACCGATACGCGGCTAAATGCTGCCGAGTTAACAAGCGTTTAACCCCATTGAACTACACACATTTTTGCCGGGACCGCGGTGCGTGTCTGAGTTAACTGAATTTCCGAGTTATCGAGATCCGGGTAAGCGAGGTTTTACTGTATGTGCAGTGTACACAGGGAACAGAGAAGATAAGGTGGTGACTAGTAGCCACATGCTTTATTGCCCTTAAATTACCGTCACCAAGATATACAACACGTGACTGAAGTGATCTGCTATTTTCAGTAAAGGTTTGATCGATATTTTACAAAAGAGCGTAAGAAGGCATTGGCGAAAACATGCTTGTTCTGGTGTATGACAGATGGTTCATATGTTTGTTTTGCATGTGACAGTTTTTCTACCGTTTTGTTGTCACTGTAAACACTTGCTTAGTGGGTCATGTATTTTGCTCATGACACCCTTACTGGCAGAGCTTGCTCAGCTGACTGCATTGCTGAACAAAATAGAGAACCCCTTAATGTGGCTAGCTTTGTGGAAGGGCAAGTTTTGTACAAGAGCTCTGCTGCCATAGTGTCACTCCCCAGTTTTACTGTGTAATCGCATGTGCATTAGAATCTCAATGATACAGACCACACAAGGGGGGAGGGTGTTCTGTTCGAAACATCCAAAATTCTGTCCATTGTTCACAATGCACTTTGGCCAGGGAATTTTGCAAATTCATATCATGCTGAAGTTCATGTGATCATATCATTGAGATTCTACTCTGTTCTTTGCTCTATGCACATGTGTAGATTGTGTTTTTCACTGGCTGTACAAAATTTTCTCAAGGCATGCACCATGAAAACTCATGTCTGACTGTGGTACTGCGGGATAAATTTGGTGATTGCTTTTTTTTTCTGTGTTTGTGTTCAGCTGATGCAGCTGGAGCGTAAGGACTCGCTGGGGTCGAACTCGAGCGACCTAGGGCGCAGGACACCAGATTTCTCCAACCTGTCCCCTCCATCAGGTACGTGGCTGCTGCAGTGAACAGGCTGGAACCTGCTTGTATAACGTGGTTCAGCTCGGCGTAAAACACCTACACTTTACTGGCATCGTGGTTTAAACTGCGGGTGTCCACTGCATTTCATTTGTATTGCGAGAAGTTTCAATTACTGCATGAAATTAAATGGAATCTAAGGACCACATTGTGGTGCATTTGGCTGAACGAGTCATGCACACAGGCCTGTGAGCTTTTACAAGCTTGATTTTGTGGTGTTGATGGCCTGCTTCCTCTGACATCACAGTTTTTTGTCCCAAATGCAGCTTGTGTTCGGTTTCTGTTGAATGAAGAGTATTTGTTATTTTGTGGAAAAGTGGACTGCGTAGGTGTTCTATGCTGTTTTTTCACCATTTTGTTGAACATGTGAAGATCCATATCACTGCATTTTGACAGTTGTGGAATGGTGTGTGTGCCCTCAGAAGTGTTTTCTGGTCATTCACAGCAGGTGGGAACATTTCTACCGTTCACACTTGAACAAGCGGCCAGACCAATGAAGCCTCCTGGCTTGTAGCTGTATTGAAGCACCTGTCAGATTGCAACTTCGGCAGTATTTATGTTCGCTTGTTGAGAAACTTGTCCTGGGGGGAAGGGGGGGGGGGGGTAATGCCATTGTTGCATCTAGTCAGATGACTTGCAGAGACTGGAAACAGATTGATGTAGGTATCAGTCATTTTACTGAGTGTGCATAGTGTTAATATAGTGTAACCTATAACGAACCGATGGGCATGACATGACAGAAGCCAACAGCCACAGAAACCAAGGGGCACAGGGGATTTTTTTTTTTAAGTTATTTTATTTTGTGGTGTTGATCAATTTAGAATATTACTGAATATGTTATCGTTTAAAGATAACTGATTAGAAAAGCAGAAGAAAAAACAACCACATGCCGCCGGTGGGATCCGAACCCACGACCTCCGAATTACGCGTCCGGTGCTCTACCTCTGAGCTCTGAGCACATGACAGTCATGTGATTCTAATTGTAGGGTGCCACTGAAAAAAAAAAGGGGGGGGGGGGGGGGGGGGAAGGGCGGGAGATCTTGCTTTTTACCATGCCTCTGATCTTCTTTTGAATGTGTTCGGCGTCTCTTCTGTGTCTCCCTTTTGCCTGCCGGGATATATGACAGTATTTTCTTCCTCCCTGCAGTGCAGTTCCACATAGGGACTCCGCCCGGGGGTGGTCGTCGGCGCCACCTGAGTGGAGGCACCCCACCGAGGGTCAGGCACTCCATACCCATCGCCACCTCGGGGTCCCCACTGCGACGACACTGTGAGCACGCCACTCCCCCCTGCTGCGCATGCCATCTGACCAGGGCTGGCACTGCACGGCCAGTGATGAGCTCACAGGGGCTCCTTTGTGGAGCTAAAGCTTTATCTTGGACAACGGTAGCAGCAGCAGCAGCTGAGAGTTAATTTCTTTAGTCAGAAATTTCATGAAATTCGAAAAGCAGCAAACCCAGCAGCTTGCTTTTCTAGGAATCGCAATTTGTTTTTCACACTATCAAACTTGATACATATACCGTAAAAACCCGCATATAATACGAACCCGAATATAATACGAGGTGAAGTTTTAGAGACGTGAAATGGAGAAAAAAAAGTTTCACCCGCGTATAATACGAGTGACACAAGCTCATAGAAGACATTTATTCAAACCACATCCTGCACTTCACTTCAATTACTTTCTTCTTCAGTAGATCTTTCTTCGGACATTTCATTGTCCGACCGACAAATCATCCCAAATGTACTCATCTTCCGTGCCATCGAGGGCGTTCGAGATACCGCACTTCTTAAGCCTGCTTCAGCCGCCCGGTTGGCGTCACTGCAGGCTCACCTGAGCGCATCCACTCTGCGTAGCACCGCTTGACTGCATCCTTGAACGGTTTGTTTACACAACCATCAAGCGGCCGCGAAAGCTTCGTCGCGTTCCGCTGCACGCGAAAAGGGCTTCTTTCTGTCGTGGCCATCCACGAATGCTTCTTTTGACGACACCAAACTGCCTCGCGGCCGCACCGTTGCTGATGTTCTCCGCAGCTAAAATCACTTTTCGCCTGAAAGTAGCCGAGTACTGTTTTCGAGACCGTGACATCGTGCTTCCTAAAACAATATCCACTTGACGAAGCGTGCCTTACATGTGAGCACGCACGTTGTCAACAGGCGCACGGCACACCGCGACCCCCCGGCGCACCCAACGAATCAACAAAGAAATGACGTCGTGACGTCGTTTGTCGAGAGTAACGAAGCCAAGCCGTAGCCACGCACCAGTAGCAAAGCCAAGCCGTAGCCACGCTACAAAAACGAAACCAAAACTTCGAGCAACTTGGAAAATTTTTGTTCGGATCCGCAAATAGTACGAGGCGGAAATTTAGGACGCTAATTATGGGAAAAAAAACCTCGTATTATACGCGGGTTTTTACGGTAATCTTTGAGTGAGTTGACGAATCTTGTGAGTGGTTCTAAATAGTAACGTGGTGTACTGCGCATCATGCTATGCGGTTGCATATTTTGGCCTGCTGTGCTTGGCTCTTTGGACTGTTGCATGTTGTTCCATTCTGCTGTTTGCCGGGACGTCATCATAGCTGTCACCGTGATCCTGTAGTTTGCGGCAGTCTGCGGAAAATTCAGAACTTTGCTGTTGACAGAGTACTGGCACTGTCTAGGCATTCACCCTCCTTGTGATAGCTGGAACTGCCATCTTCTTCAGTGGGAAACTCTGCTATTTTTATTTTGCTACTTGCCGTCGTACACCATGGCAAGGTGGACATAATTTTGTCCAAAACAGGCATGTGTGCCAGTTTCAAAATTTCTGTAAAACAAAACAAGCTGCCAAATGGCGCTTATGCAAGAAATCGAGTGCAAACTTAGAAGTGTTAAAATCACGGTAGCATTTGGTGGCATCAGGTAACCACAATGCTGCACACGTTGGACTAGGATAGAGACTTGTACAGACATGCTGTGTTTACTTGGCGTTGTGGTCTGAACAAGAACTTCAGTGGTGTTCTCCCAAGTGGCTGCAACTTATGAGGAGTGGTCTTGCACCACAACAGTCCCGAATGCCTTTGTGGTGCTGGTGTAGTTCCCCTCGTCTGGGGCACTTGTGCATCGCAGTCTCTGCCGTCTCGTGCAGTGTGTGGCATGGCCAACGTGAACCAGCTGGCGGTGCTGAATGGGAACCCCCAGCAGCAGCTGCCGCCCATCCTGGGCTCGCCCCTGGCTGGCCGGGAGGGCGACGTAGGGGGCGCTGTGGGGGGCCTCAACCTCAACAGCCTGCGGGGCACAGCCCTGGCCACCCGGGCCATGACTCTGCCCGAGATGCGCAGGGACAGCAGCAGTGGATCAGGTACACAGTGAACTGCATGGGCTGGAATGCTGATTGAGCATGAGTACAGTGGACTCTTGATACGTAGTTCATCTTCAGCTGGCAGCTGTCACTCTTCATCATTCTAGCACCTACTCTTACCGGGATGATGCACTGGTGTTTTCATAAGCATTGGCATACTGTACCTTTTAACCACCCGGACCAGATTGATGGCAGTGGCCCGGGTCTAATTTGGAGGCCGCCATCGTGTTGGGTGCACTAAATTATGGTTGGATATCGATTTTGGCCCAAATCGAACAAGTTCATATTTCGGGGGTGGCCAAGGCCAAATTCTTGCCGATTGTTTTCACAGCTACTATTGCAACGAGCGATACAGAAGCACGATAGTCAAGGCTCGTGACATGATGCCATGAAGCACTAGTATCTACACGTCAACAGTGTTCTCAGGGCACGCGCAGCCACGGACGATACCGAGCCAGCAATTGAGCTATTGATAGAAACCGTGTAAACCTAGGAGGTTGCCACCTCTCATGATCTCCGAATAGCTATCAATGAACTATCTGGAGGACCCAATATTAGATCACCATCTTTGCCCAGAAGAGTTGCATATCAGCAGCTACGCATATATAGGCCAAAAATCACTACCGCTGTAGACATGTTAACGGACTAAAATACAGGTTTTGCATTGCCAGAGCAATCATTCTGTGACCTACAGAGGAAAGCCTTTAATGCCCCATCGTTGTCGACAGAAGGTTGTCAGCAGAGGTGTCACGCTTTTCGGTTGGTCGAAATGCTTATGACGCCAGAGTGCATGGATTCGAAGTAATTAGGTCACCCACGGATGCCTGACGCCCCCTTTTGGAGCAGACGACAACTAATAAAAAATAATTGTAGTCCGCTCCTTACGCCCCCCCCGTAAGGCGTCCGTGGTTGACCACATTGCATACTTCATTACTGCGGACAGAGCCATGGATACAGCCAAACTCATCGAAGCAGAGAGGGAGTCATGCTAAAGAAGCATTCAAAGTCGGCAGTCAAAGTGTGTAGTTGTAATGTGTAGTCAAATAAAGCACTAGTACAGCACAAACAGTCTCGCAGTCAATGCCAAACAGTGTGCCAGGAAAGGCCTTCGCCTTGCAGCACTTTAGAGAGCCAAAGTGCCCCCTGAATTTTTTTATTACTAATGTTGCTGCGATTACATGCAATTGCGTTGCAACCTTATCTTATCGGTGATCTGTGCACTGCAGTGTCAGTGCGTGCATGAAGACGGATAGAAGAAGGCAACTTACTGACAGTTCTATTCTTCCCCTTGGTGCAGACCAACTGGATGGTAGTCTCCACAAGTCTGGCAGTGCTGGGGGCAGGCTGTACGACCACGGGGCGTTCCTCAGGGGGGCCAACCTGGCTTCTGAACAGGCTGCACTTGGTGGGTGATCCCTGCCTTGCTTACCTCGCACTGGAGCTAGAAATAAAAACGAAAAAAAGAAAGCTTTCATGTGCTTATAATGCGAGTAAGGAAAGGTAATCAAATCGAAAACTAGTTCGGGAAGTTGCAGATGCCGATTGGTGTATGCTGACATGCTGGATAAGACGCTTGTGCGGTGTGCATAGTGCATGCACCAGATATCTGGCAGGTACTATCAGCAACGAATGAAACACGAACAAGAAAACGTCGGTGGCAACACAATAACACCGAAGTATTAGCTCCTGGATGAGAAATACTAGTGAGGTTGAATAACACTTCTAAAGAAAAGTCTTCGCGCCTTCGAAAATAAAATAGTAGAAGCCAGTATTCAGCTTCCCCTGGCTAAGAGCTGCGTATCTTGCTGTCCGTGGTTCAGTTGCCTTGTTCGCATTTCATTTCTTGCTGATAGTACATATCCGGACGCTGCATGCATGCGCAGACTGGTTACAGCATATGCACAGGCGCGCAAGCTTTGGCAGTCTCCAGAGTTAGTTTTAATGATTGTTGTCATTGGGTGTACTGCCTTCCGAGAGGCCCTTTTCAGAGATGCATTTCCTTAGAAACATGTCTTCAGTACCGTTGAGCGCGTTCGATATTCCACATTTCTTGAAATCGTGACCAGCGGGCTCCTCAGGAATGCTGGGCCCAAGCGTCCGCGATCCAACTACACAGCATTGCTGAAGAGGCCCGTATCCACGTGCCAGTAACCGCAGGTCTTTCCTACCTCATCCAGTCCATGTGGCAGTGCTTGACGTGGTGCTGAAGCTTTCGGCAGCTACAATTACTTTTCTTTTAAAAGCAGCCGAGTACTGCTTTTGCGGTCTTGACGTTGTGCGAGGTGCGGTCGCCCTGCTTCTGATAAGAGTGGGCATTGCGAGGTCAGGTCGGCCTAGTGATATCAAAACTACCAACCTGTGCCACCGCTAGATAGTGCCTCCTCTCGCTGGAATAACAAAACCAGAACTCCGGATTTAGGCTGAAAATTGTTTGATCCACATATAGCAATAAGAGATGGAGATTTGACATGCTAAAATCTGAAAAAAAAAAAAAAAAAACCTCTTATTATTCACAGACTTTTACTGTAACCTGCCGTGCTGAGCCCAGCATACTATTGTTGCATGTGACTGTGTTATTGTTGCATTTCCCAAATGTTGTGGCCTGTGGAAGAGCCTGGATCTTGCCCCGAGTGATTTTCATGTTGGAGAGGCCGACTCCCCTGTGCATGCTCTCAACATTGGAGTGTGCATGGTGTGCAGGCTCGTACAGCCCACCGGGCAGCATGGGTGCCCTGTTCCCGGGCAGTGGAGACTGGCCAGGTGGCCGACTGGGCTCACCGGGGGCCACCGCAGTGGCCCCCTGCTGCTTCCCCTTTGGCACCTCACCACCCACGGGCGAGCCACCAAACTTTGTGCCACCCCCAGAGCTGCCCCAGGAGACCCTGCTGGATGTGAGTCTCTCTTTGTTGCGTTAGCAACACTACGCCAGGTTTTCGCCTCGTCGCATAGCCGGTGGCTGGTAGGCACGAATGGCCTTGAACAGCCGTTGCCTAGCAACCGTTTCAGCCGAGCTCCGCCAGGTGGCGTCGCCGTCATTGGCGCCGCGCGTGTGGTCGCTCTCTCCCGCCAGATGCGTGCTCTCCGCCGACAGGACCAAGCTAGAAAGAGACTACGCGCTTGAGAGACAGCAGAAGAACACGCTGCACGAATCGAAAAGCGTCACAGCTAACGCAACTGACCAGGCTTAGCCAGAGCTAAACCACGCCTAATTTTTTTGATTGAGGTGGCAGGAGGGAGGGAGCTGGAAACGCTGTAAAAGTACCGTATTTACTCGCATAATAGGCGCACCCCTAGTTTGGTCGCGAAAAATCAGATTTTTTTATTTCCGCGTATAATAGGCGCACCCCGAACTTGGCACTGTGACCAATACTGTATTTACACGATTGCAAGCCAACGCTTCGCCGCCCCCCAGTCTTTATTTTAACAGTTTTTGCTGAACTGACTACTAGTCCTCACTAGTGCTGCTGCCGTCGCAGCTGCTGCGGACCCACAGCACGTACAGCGACATCGCGTAGAACAGCTGCACACAGTTTTCAGGGATGCTCACATTAAACGTCTGTTTGGAAAGCTTCATCTTCAGCCGGAAACGTTTAACGACTTAGGCCCGCGAAAACCTCAGCGCCTGGAGTCACGTACGAAAATTTAGGCACGCCACAGTCGCAACTGCCGCACTTCTCGGCCACGTCGAATTTCCGACCTGCCGCACGCTTGCCGTGTTCGAGAGCAAACTCCCAGCCGTGTAGCTATTAAGGTATTTGCCCGTCGAGCTAAAACAGCAACACTCGGCGGCAAAGCCACAAACCACGATGAACTAACGCACTACCGCAGATCACAGCACTTGACAGCATCTTCCTCTGTGCTTAACAACAACAAAAAAAAAGTGGAGCTGGTGATGCTGATGCTGATGGCGATATAGATAACGAAAGCTCGCCGCGGAGGAAAACGTTGATGATGATGATGATGATAAGCTTGGCCTCGGGCGCCCTCCGTGGGCGGCGTCTGTAAGCTCCTGTGCGCATGTGTGGCCTCTGTGATCAGGCGCCCGTTGCGCACAGCCGGAGCTGACCGCGGAGGCCTCGGCGCGTGCATTTCGAAGGCTATTCCCGCGTGGGTCGTGGAAAGTTTCGGTGCGGCCTCTACACGGATATTTTGAAAATATTTTCTTCGGGAAAACGGGGTGCGGCCCGTACACTAGTGCGTTTATGCGGTATGCTCAATTTTGCGAGTAAAAAAATTCCCGGAAATTTTACCCCGCGTAATAGGCGCGCACCCCGAACTTTGTGCCGGATTTTCTGGAAAAAAGTGCACCTATTATGCGAGTAAATACGGTATTTGAGGCTGCGGAGACCACCACAGAAGCTTTGGCACACTTTGTAATTCATACGTGAGGAAAGCTTCTTCACAGGCACACTCTGTTTAGGTTTGCCAAAAATGTTCACTTATTATTGTGACACAGGTAAGATAAATGCGATGACGCTGCCAACTAGACGGGTTATCTGACTGCCCCTATGTAGCTGCCCGTTCTGTACAGCTATTTGAGCCACTTTGTGACCTTGCACTAAATGGGATGACTGCGACTTGGTGGTTTTATTGCAGAGTTTTCAAAAGCATGTGCAATCACTCAAGATTAGTACATGCCCACCCTTTTGCAGAGGGAGCACAATGAGACCCTTGCCAAGCTGCACTTCATCGATGCCCTGGTGGGGTGCATAGTGGAGCTGGCTCGGTCCAAGGCGGAGCCCCTGGCTGCGGCCCTCACAGAGTCCGTCTACTGGCGACAGGTAGGCTGGC